>NC_137884.1:6039846-6289846 GCF_963924005.1 Protomyctophum bolini | reverse complement strand
ATGTCATGCATGTAACCTTGCTGACGTTTTCATGCCTCCATGCAGGAAGATGTTGCTTAAATTGCCCTTGTTTGTTTTTTAAGTTGTGCGCTTATAGCGGACATAGGCCTATATGTTCCGTTATGTTATGCTGGACTTTCAGTGCGGCAACATATCCTCTGTGCGTTCTGCTTTCTTTGGCACATTCGCATTCCTTTGGTGTAGGGGCTACAGTAAACGCGCATGGACCTAAATGGCGTTTTAACGTTCCGTCTTGTTTGTGTTGTCATTATCAAGGGAAACAGCTGGATAGTATAATGCCTGGCTGCTTAAATTGGCCACAGCCCGCGTGCGTTGTGGTTTGCATTGAATGTATAAGCACCATGCGCGCGCGCGCGCGCGCTCTCTCTCTCTGTGCAACAAGTTAAAAAAAACTGATCGAAATAGGCAGTTCTGGCCGGGGCCATGCAGAGCACAACACACCAATGACGTCTATTCCTAAAAATAGCTGGATTTCTCCCAGGGCCAAAGGAAAGTTTCTTTTCCCATGGAGTGCCTCGAGCGGTTCGAAGGAGGGGGGGGGGGGGGATTCTGTACGGCATTAGCATATAACAACATAGATTGTGTAGCATTATAGGCCTATACTAAAGCTTCATTCAGAAGTTATCTGAGAAGTTATCTTAAGGATTCACATTCATATTGTTTCCTTTGGGGAGCTGAAGGAAAGAGGATTTTGAAAAGCTGCAATTATTTGTTATTGTTTTGATTTATTTATCTTATTTTTTGGATGGATGAATTAATTGAATAATTAACTATTTGTATAGAAAAAAGCACAGGAAGCAGTTAAAAACGTATAATATTCAAATATTTGTAACGTATTTTCACGATTAAAAAACAAGCTCGTAGTGCGGCACGAGCTTGTAGGCATGCTAAAGTATAACATAATGCTTAAAACACCAAAAGGGGTTCCGGAAAACGCAGTGGTTCTCAAAGTGGATCCCCTTTGGCAGCTTTTTTTCTCTTACTTTTTTCATTTGTCAGCTAAATCAGCTTTCTGAAGCCATATTAATTATAGCTGTAAATACAAATCAACTGCATGCATGATCTGTGTCTTTGCATGTTAATAAGGAGCCATGGGAGGGTGGAATGTGTGTCCTGAGTTGGATAATACATGTAGTCCTGTGGTTCTGGATCAAGGCTTGCGGTCCACCTGTCGGACCACGGCCCACCCGTCGGACCACGGCCCACCCATCGGACCACGGCCCACCCATCGGCCCACTTAGCTGTCAAGTGGTCAGGTTGGGCCTGCACGGATGCATTTTCAGAGCCCGTTTATTCGATTGTGTTCCGGCTTGAATCAATGGCACTAACATTTGATATTTCATAGCACGATGAAAACTCTTTATTATTAGCCTATTTTTTGCCTTGTTTTTGCATTAGTATTAATAAAACCTCAGTATTTAGCCAATGATTTGGAGGCCCACTTGCAGTGTCCTCGTGGCCCACATAACAGCAGGTCGAGAAGCAGCGATGGCAGAGACAGTCTGGTCTTGCTCTGATTCACCTCAAAACATGTTCACTCTGGCTGCCTCAGTCTGCCTCTGAGGAATTTTGATCAGGCAGTCCGGGACTACCTCATTTCCTATATCCTGTGAGCTCATTGCCCATAATGGTACGCACACACACGCACACGCACACACACACACACACACACACACACACACACACACACACACACACACACAATTTTCCATATACTTATTGCCTCTCTTCCTCTGACACAGACACATCTTGTCCATGCGCACGCACGCACGCAATCGCATGTGCACACACACACACACACACACACACACACACATGTGTGTGCCACGCACGCACACACACACACACACACACACACACACACACACACACACACACACACACACACACTGACAGCAGGTTTGAGACCATACAGTACTACTCGCCTTCTTCTCCTGACACGTGTGTTGTTGCTGAGAGGTTTTTCAAAATGTCAGCCTCAACTCCCCTGCCATTTCCCCGGCAACACTCCTCTGCCATTATATCCTCCGTGTGGCATGGCTGGTAATATTTCTCCGTGTGGCTACAGCAGGCAGTGGGCCAAGCCACCACCACCACAACTCCACCAATGCACGTCCCCAGGGCACGGGTCATCAATGTGTCCATATGAGGACAACATTTTGTGTCAGTGGCAAAGACTTGTCCTTGTCCGTGTCAAATGTTAGATTTGATATTGTTTTATACATAACGTTCTTATTTTGACTGAATGTCAGTCTACTCTCCAGGGTTTTCTTCCGAATATGTATGACACTGATTGATATATCGCACATTAGGAGGTAATTAATAGTATAATATCCGTAATTTCATGAAGAAATGATAGAAAAAGAAATAAATGTATCCATAAATTAGAACAAATATTTAAGAAGTAGTGAAAATAACCGATCTACAAGTTCACAACGCGGTGCGAGTGGGGCAGGTGTGGGGGCTCAGATCGGTGAACCAATATTCTCCAGCGGTTGCTCCATGAGCGCCCGCCCCTCTAGACCAGAAAGCACTGCTGGCTAGGCCAGGTTAGGCCCAGGAGTAACCAACCACCATGCAGACGAACAACTACCAACAGCAATGAGGATGTGATCTCCATGCAGCAGGTGCTCTACGGTACTAGGCATCTTTATTAATAATATTAGTGAGTATGAAATGGCCATGAACCATGTCAATATCAACAGAGGCAATATCAACAAGAGGTTCGTTTATGGTTCCCACATGTCAAACCCAAACCATTACTGGTGGCAGGATGCTGTTATTGACCACCATTGAAGTGCTAAGAGTGACTATTTAAATACATTGTTCTGATGATTGATGTAGGCCTATGTGTTGGAAATTAGGTTTATTTGATGGATGATCATGCTGCCCACTAAAAACTAAGTTGTCTGTAACATTGCAAACTGTAACTAAAGTTACATGTCTGTACAAATAGAACCAAATGGACCCCAAAGTACAGTGAGATGGCAGTGTGTTTCTGACTTCCGGTAAACAATAAACAGCACTCCACAATACTCAGTGGCTGATAACTAGGGTTGTCCTAGCCTATAGGGTGGCCATTCATCAGGTTTTAGGCCGGACAGTACATTTTTTGACCCAGCTGTCCTCCTCCCAGCTCAACCTCTGGCCGGACACATAATTGTCCGTTTTTTTGTGTCAGAGCGATTACAGTGCGTGTCATTTACATGACTCGGTAAATCTCCTGTTTCATTGGTGTTGACTGGCATAAATGTACATATCGGCCTGGGCCGTATAGCTCAGCGGTCCAGGCACCATGGCTGGTAATCCAGTCCGGCGGTGTGCCACGGGTACGACTCTCGATCCCGACAGCCTTTAGTGCATGTCACCCCTCCATCTCTCTCCCCATTTCCTGTCAGCCTGCTGTCTGTCCCTCCATAAATTTTTTTTAAATAAAGGCACAAAAAAACATTAAAAAAAGGAATGTATATACATATATCACGGTCATTCTCACGTTTCATTGGCTCGCTCAACAGTCACTCACGCAGTCACGCTGAAAAGTGAAAAGTCCTCCCATGCTTCCTTAATGAAGGAAGTGCCGAGCCGGTGTTGTGTGTACTGTGGTCACACTGGTCAGTGTGGATGAAACTGTGCTGTACGCTAGGCTTTTGTGGAACACAGATCAGATAATGAACCAAAGATTCCGAAAAGATTAAGTGAGCAATGGAGCTAAAAAAGAAAGTCACATTTGCATGCATTTTGTCTTGTGTGTGTAGTATAAACAGACTTTGACATCTGCAGCAGTAAAGGCAAGTATAGCTACGTACAATGTCATGCTTTGAGTTTGACGGATAAACATTGTGCAAATGTGAAGCGTGGTGCATTAAGCCTCTCATCCTTTTCCCACCCTGTTGTTGGATCACCAGTTGAGAACAGAAAAGTATAGATTATCACTCTGTCAAACACCATCAGTCCTCCTAATATGAGCGTTGACTGTGGCATTTATGTAGATGGAAAAATGATGTGAATGATTCGAGCTATAGAGGCATCACATGTGGAAACGACAAAGGCTAAAAGGCACTCTCTGAAAATGTACTGGGCTGGCACATTCTCTGTCCTACACGGATGTCCATGAGACTCCATCTATCCCTCTGCTTTATAATTTAAAGCAATTACATTTGTGATTAGATTTACCTCAGGTTGAACTCAATGAACTGCATGAAAAACCTACAAGAAGAATATTAAACATGAGACATAATCTAGATATGGAAAGGAAAGACTAATAAAGGTTAATATAAAGTTAGCCAATATGTTCCCATGCAGTGCTTTGCTTTGTTTTAAAGTGGACTGTGTGCTGGAGATGGTGGGTGGTGTGAATACATGCGAGGGGGCTGTGTTGTGTATGCACTATGCACACATGCAGCGAGCCCCGCGAAAGTGTCCTCCTTTCTGGGGTCTTGCTGGTGACCACCCTATAGGCTGTCCGATCACATGAGCGGATCAGCTCATGTGATCAGAAATCGGGGGCGATCGCGTCATTTTCAAATGATCGGAGATGGATCGGGAGCAAAGAAACCCTGATCTGGACATCTCTAGTATCAATGTTATATATATCCATATCGTGATATTAGGTGGTTATTGTCTGATTTTGGATATTGTACTACTGTAAAATGCGCAAGTGTCCTATACTAATATATATATATCGGATCTGGAAATATCGGAATCGGTAGATACTCAAAATCAAATGATCGGAATCGGATCGGGAGCAAAAAAATGGTCACTGGGGTTTTACCCCTCACTCAGGTGACCCAGCCGTGGTGATCAAGTCCTGACTTACGTTACGTCCCAGTGGCTACCCTCGATAAGTTGCATTAGGGCAAGACCAAGGCCACACAATCCGTTGCTCCGGAACTACTCTACCGGAACTGGGAGGAGCAGCAATCAGGCTCTGTGGGTTGACTCCTGTCCGGGTCCCTCCTACGTCTCACCAGGTCCACTCCTGCTCTCACCAGGCCCAGGACCTGTGCATTGCACCAGTCTCCCAGCACCAGGCACTTCATTCAGGAGTGGTGGATTATATAATGGCCCTCCTAAAGGCCTCACCGAGGGCTTCCTCCTCACGGAAGACACAGGCTGGGTCGCCGTCTACATTCCGGCTGTCACCCGTCTCTCCGGTGGTCACCTGACTATACCTGGTTGTCACAATCTATTCCGTCACTATAAATAGAATAACTAGAACTAAGAAAATATTGCATGGATGCACCTGGGACGTATCCTTGGTCGTATCCCAAGGTCATCAGGGTTTCGGGTCTCTCATCATACCCCTCACTCAGGTGACCCAGCCATGGTGATCAAGTACCCGACTTACGTCCCAGTGGCTACCCTCGATCAGTCCCATTATGGCAAGACCAAGGCCACACAATTCGTTGCTCCGGAACTACTCTACTGGGACTGGGAGGAGCAGCAATCTGCTCACGTGGAGGGACTATAGAGGGTCATGATGGGTAAATATTAGTTTTACATATTGTTGTATGTAAAACAGGGCAAACTTTAACTCAACTTGAAAAATGCTGTACTGTTTTTCTGTTTACCTTTGAGTCTGTGTGTTTTTGTTATGTTTTTTTTGGGGATTCATATTTATGTTTGATTTCTGTTCATTCATTCATTATTTGGTGGAAAGATTTTTTTGTTGAAATAAAAACAAAGTAAAAAAAAAAACAGGGCAAACTTTAAGTACAGTACAATTTGATGTAATACTGTGTTACCGTACTTGTATCTGTACTCCAGCGGAGTACAGATACAAGTACGGTAACACAGTTATAGTTACACACAGGCATAGTTTGTAGCCCACACTACACTAGAGCCTTCATCCTACTCCTCCCACCCAACACTCCCTGCTGACAGGTGTCACCCCCAGCCCGTAGGAGTGTGTGCAGTGACAAATATCACCCTCCCCGCTCAGCTTCCCATCTGCGAGCATTTGTGTCGCCGTTCATGTAGAACAGTGATTCTCAACCAGTGGTCCTGGGAAATTTACATACCATAATTTACATGAACAAAATACTAAATAATGGACCGTGAAAAGGTTGAAAACCAGAACATATCCTTCTCATTTCAGTGAAACTCACTATAGAATAGACCACACAAGCCCAGTGTGTGGAAAACAGTGGACACAATGTGTAGTTATTTAGTCACAAGCTCTTGTTAATAGCCTACCTTTCATTCGTTCAAATATTTATACACACTTAACCACTTTCAGCCCGCTGTCCCAATTTGTCATCTCTATTATTATTATTTATTATTATTTTCCAAAATGTAATAGAGAATTCAAACAAAATAACCAAACTACAAGCTCACAGCGTGTCACGATGCGACACGTGAGCTTGTAGATCGACATATTCTATGACAAAGTAGGGCATTCCAGTACACAATCTAAATGTTGAAACTTGGCGATACAAGGTTTGTGCCTGACGGCGACGATCTGAAAAACTCCTTCATGCAGTTCTCTAAGGCCTGTCCCCCCCGGGTCCACGCCCCCATCATCATGACTAAATCATGCCAGCCTTATAATCATGGAAGGGTCCCAGTGGCATGTCACTCCATCACAGTCTAATAAACCTAGAGAATGAACAATTTCTGCTTCTGTCTGTCTGAGGGACAAGCTAATGAGATTGAAATCTCACATCCTTCTCTCCCGACGCAATCACATCGCCTTCTGTGTCCCAGTGTTGCTCCACTACACCTCAGATCCTAATGTTCTACTTTTACTCCACTAAATGTATTACCATATTAGTAATTAGTATTAAACATACATTAACCACTCCAGCAGTCAGCACTATACATTTCTGCTATTTGAAAATAGCTGATCTACAAGATCACAATGTGTCGCGATGCAACACATTGTGAGTTAGATCTTGAAATGTGACATTGTGCATAATGAGTACTGGTTTTTTTTAATTTTAAAATAATAGTTACTTGTAGGTTTTTGTTGTTAATTACAATCATGCATTAACTACCCACATTGTGGTGATTTGAAAGTAGCCGATCTATAAGCTGGCAATGCCTCACAATGTGATCTTGTAGATCTTTCATACATTTGAAAACTTGTGACATGGGACATATTCTGCATAATGAGTATACTTTCTACTTTTTGTACTTTAAGTGTTCTTTTACAGATGTTCTGTAACTTTAATTTTGTAGCAATGGTTTTAGTTTGTTAGTGAAGTGTAGGCTATTTGCATTTGAAGCCCCCTAGTGGCTGATGTTTACAAGGTCTAAGAGATGCAAGCTTTTATTTTGATTTTCTGTTTCCTCTTGAGCAATCAACTCAACCATGATCAGGTGTAACATGCAGCAGTCAGATTTCACTGCTGAATGCACACTTGCACAGCTATAGTCATCTACATGTACATCTTTTCAAGAACATCGTTGGTATGTACCGGTATTTGATACTTTGTGTTTATGGAGGAGATGCCTTCATTGATATCTTTTGTGTGAGTTAGCACATTTGTAGTTTGTTTAATTCTACCGCATAACATGTGATTGCTTGCATTAGTAACACTGTGTGCCATATATCTGTCCAGTGATTATAGCTGTCTACAATATACATACCTCATTTATGAAGGAAAGGAGTTTAAGCACTGTCTTGAATGTTTTTGTTGTGTTGTAGTTTCACCCTTTTAAAGCCATAACACCTGTTGACTACAAACAACGTCTCCAGAGTCGTGGTTGAAGAAAGGCATCTGACTGTAGAATCATACTATCCAGTGTGCAGTGAGAACAGCTGAATTCTTACAATGCCCATAATGCTTTAGTGGACGTCCCCTCCTTGTGGAGATTGGGGAGGCTGCATGGAGGTGTACTGTGTAGTCCAAGGAAGCTTTGAGAAGCGCCATGACACTTTCATGGGAGCCAAACTACACCCAGAAGTTGCAGAATGCATTGGAGTCAATGAGAGCTCAGTGACCAGCTCATGAACAAACACTATTTTCTTTTGTAAAGTAATCGCTTCTGGAAAATAACAGAAGACATGTAACACATTATTGTGTTGCTTTTCGATGTGTACACTGTGTAATATTATAGAGGTATATGGCTAAAGGGCACAAAGCACCTTTCTGAACGTACAAAGTATCGTGAGACTTCCCACCGATACCTGCTGCTGTTAAGATCCTCAAATAAAATTATATACTGTGCACTCTGTGCAAATTGAAAAGCAAGTGATTAGAAAACAACCTATGTCATTTATATTCCTGAACCAATTATATGACAAAGGTCTCAATTGTTCATAGGCCTAAATGGTGTTTGTTATGAGCTGTCCAGTCGGCTCCATTCACTGCCATGTATTTAATTAACTTCCGGTGTGAGTTTTGGCTCCCATGAAAGTGTCCACGAAAGTGTCATGGCGCAGCCCAGTCATTTCCTTCTCAAAGCTTCCTTGGTGTAGTCCAGGAAGGAAGTGAGGCCATATTTTCAGGTTTTTGGTCATGAACATGGTGTCTTGACTAAAATATATTTTATAAAAAATCATATTACACACACAAGTCCGTACATACGGACGTCGACACTAGGTGCATGGCGTCATATCCCAGGTCCGTATATATACGTACCCCAACGTATACTCGGTCTATATAATGGTTGAGGCCTACGGAAGCTTTTAACATTGGTCCAGTTCCTATAGCAACGCCCCACCGTTCCAACTATGGGATTGCAAAACTAATCCCAGTGCAAACCTTAAGAGTATATATGAATAGAGACGGCACCCGGAGGAAACCCAGCTATCGGTAGAGATAGTTAAAATAAGCTCTAGTTGCAAAAGGGGTGAAGTGGCCCTTTAAGTGAATCCCGAATCCCACCACAGCACCACTGCATGCCTGCTATCTAATCATTTCACAGGCTCGCTCACTTTAATGTATTGTGTTTTGTACTGGTGTTGGAGGGCGATGAAGGTCGTAGCTCTCACTGTAATGTCTACACAGCATAGGCGGCTGCACACATTGAGCTCCATTTATACATTATGAGATTGTTTTCAAGACATGCAATTTCAAAGTATATATGAAATAAAGCATACATGTTAGTGTAGCCTTGAATAGGAATGTTTGAAAATGCATTAATTTCCAAGGCTGTGATTCCTGCTGTCAGTCCCTTATCAAGAGTTGAGAAGGGTAACCGGCTCACCCCAAAACGCTCGCCCCCATTTTCTTTCCGTCGACCGCATGCTGGGGTGGTTCTTAATTGTATTGGTTTTACAGAGGATAACATTAGAAATACGTTTATGGTTTGGCATAGTTTTACTGAAGATTAGTTTAGGAATGACAAAAACAAAACGAGACTTGCAGTGCGGCATGAACTCTTAGTCAATGTAAGCATGATTCTTTTCTTTTCTTTTCTTTTCTAAATCTTTTTCTTTTCGTTTTATAACAGTATGGGTGTCAAGTCACAGATTCATAGAAAAATAAAATATCAGATTTTAGTATCAGTGACTGGGGTAAACAAACGTACTGTATGAATCACAGAGATCGTGGGCAGACGTAATGAAAAGACTGCTATTGTGCAAAACATGGCCCTTCAAGACAAAAGAAAAACATTTTCTCCCCTTAAGTCCCAATTTAGTACAGCCAATTAGCCTGTCGCTAAGTCCCACCCAAGCCCGTTGTTGGCCAATACCACATTAGCAACGGTTCGGTTACTATAGGTTAGGAAACTCGGTCAAGCTTGCAATGCTGGTCAAAATGGTTAAGCAGTGTCAATAAATATATTTGATTAAGCAGTGTCAATAAATATATTTGACGTACAGCATGTGTGGGTTTGTTTTCTTACCTTATGAGCAAACTAGTCCATTCCATGAATTATTTCGCTCCGTTGTGCAGTTTAATAGTAGCCTACATATTAGAAATAAAAATAGGCTCTCATTGACTTCCATTGTAACAGGGAAACAACTCTCAAACTCACTCTTTTAGAACACTAAGCTGATTATGACCGTTTTATTTTTAATAAAAAATATCAACGTTGTAATGTTTTTGTTTTGACTTCGGTGTTGCCACATTGTGTGAGAGATATAAGCCAACCCACCTCCAAAAACAAGCCAACTCTTAAAGCCAAATAAGGAAAAACAAGCCAAAACAAACACAATAATATGACCATCACCTTCACCATATATAATCCTAATAAAAATATTGTATGCATTTATCATTATAAATACTATGTAGGCCTATATCTATGATAATTAATGTTTTGGTAATGTATTACAGTACTAATTATTAGCCTTAAGCCCAAAGTAGCGGGAAATAAGCAGACTTGGCAACCCTGTCAAGTTTGTGTGAAAGAAGTTCCTGTTTGCCTACAAAACGATCTGATTGGTCTGAAGTAGCCTCGGTCCCAGACTTACCATCCAGAACGTTGGATGTAAACAAATTTGTAAACAAAAGCGACTTGTTTTCAAACGAGGAACACCAGAACCCTTCACTGTATATCTCCAACCAATATAGTTACTTTATAAATCTATCAAAAGACGAAAATAAGATGGCATGAGTTTTCCTGATGTCATAAACTGTCAGAATCAGCTTTTGTTGTGTCGTATCTGGAATCAATAATTCATATAATATCTCATGTTTGTAATGTTCCACTATACATTTCGTCACTGTGCTAAGGACATGCTAAATAAGTCAACTGTCACTATATGCAAGGCAGCTGTCTCAGAGGCCTGCCTTTGTTATTTAGAGTCAGTGTTGTTGGCCTGTTTACATGTCTAAAGCCAGATCCTGGGTCACACCTAAAGAATTTAACATGCGATAAGAACAATTGATCAAGGGCTACAGTGATTTACCTTCCTGGGAGGGCCAATGCCAGTCTGGAAGAATGTGTATTTGTGACTCTGATTTAAGGCCGTTGGTTTTCATTGTAAAGAGGGTCATTCTCTCCGGCGGCCTTGGCTGTCGGAGGTGAGCGTATGCTATGCTTCACTGCTGTGCTGTACTCTGAATAAACTACTCATGGAACATCGAATCCTGTCTGCCGTTGCACATTTACTCTCCTGGATGGTATAAAATATACAACATAAGTGGCGCCCGATGTGGTTTTGATGGCGTGGATAATTCTACGGCACAATAAAAACGGACCTGCGAAGAGGGAGGGGAGTTTTTGGGAGCGACGGTGGAGAAGCGTGATCCGACGTTCAGTGCGTCTACGTGGAGGTGGAGGCCTTAACCAACTACGGACTGAGTCACGGCTCTGCCCTGCGAGGAAATGGACGGAAGCGGTTGCATCGACAGCGGGGTGACGGTGAGCGGCTGCGGGTGGCGGAGACCTGCATCTTTGCATCAGCGCACTGGCGGAGGAGGACGACGGGGAGCAGTGAGACGCAGCACGGCGCAGCAGTGGATGATTGACCGACCTAAGCTGAGTGCCTTCGTGGACCTGATCAAGGGGTCTGTGATGAAGACGTTCCAGCCTTTTCTTTTCTCTTCGCAAGTGTTCCCAGCTCTGATGTTTCAGAGTTGGGAGGGGGGAGGAAGATGATGAGGATGAGGACAGCGAAAAAACAGCAGTGCAGACTCTCGAACTTTGATCCGTGCAGCTAAGCGAACATTTTGAGGTAAACTAGAATGAGCAGCATACAGAGAAGAAGTTTCCTTTGTTCATACAGAGAAAAGATGGACTTCCCTTCTCTCTGTTTAACAAATTGTGCGTCAAGTTTGTTTTCAGCATGAATTATAATAGGCCTCATGTTGGTATGTGTTTGTCGTATAATTAGATAAGTTGAGTCATTTAGCCTAATTATGAATCAATGAGGAATTTTCCTAGGGATATCAAGAGATATGTGTTATTATAGTTAGACTCTGGCGTGTCAATATTTGGGTATCACCACTGGGTGATCTTGGTCAGATGTAAGTCTGGGACTTAGCTGATATTGTGTATTGGAATAGCAGAGTTTAGTTTGTAAATCACGTAGGTTATTGCGTATCAAAAAGTGCTCTTGTAAAATGGAGCTGAAAACGGCAATATGTATTGTTTAATGTCAGTTACCTGTACTAATCATTTTTCCATTATTCATGTATGGATGTCTGTGTGTGAAAACCATGTTGGGGGAATTCTGTACTGTAATGCTGTTATTTTTTGGTTTCTTGAATGTGTATTGTCAAGCTGAGGGTCAAGGGGGGTGTAAGGGAATTATTGTTCCACATTTTGGATTTAGCAGACGGTGAGTCTGCTAAAAGGGGGGAATGTCGTATCTGGAATCAATAATTCATATAATATCTCATGTTTGTAATGTTCCACTATACATTTCGTCACTGTGCTAAGGACATGCTAAATAAGTCAACTGTCACTATATGCAAGGCAGCTGTCTCAGAGGCCTGCCTTTGTTATTTAGAGTCAGTGTTGTTGGCCTGTTTACATGTCTAAAGCCAGATCCTGGGTCACACCTAAAGAATTTAACATGCGATAAGAACAATTGATCAAGGGCTACAGTGATTTACCTTCCTGGGAGGGCCAATGCCAGTCTGGAAGAATGTGTATTTGTGACTCTGATTTAAGGCCGTTGGTTTTCATTGTAAAGAGGGTCATTCTCTCCGGCGGCCTTGGCTGTCGGAGGTGAGCGTATGCTATGCTTCACTGCTGTGCTGTACTCTGAATAAACTACTCATGGAACATCGAATCCTGTCTGCCGTTGCACATTTACTCTCCTGGATGGTATAAAATATACAACAGTTGTGTTCGCTTATGTGCTAACTGACTGATTTTGAGAGCTGTTTCCCCGTTACAATGGAAGTCAATGAGAGCCTATTTTTATAGATACTATTAAACTGCACAACGGAGCGAAATAATTCATGGAATGGACTAATTTGCTCATAAGGTAAGAAAACAAACCCACACATGCTGTACAGCAAATATATGTATTGACACTGCTTAACCATTTTGACCAGCATTGCAAGCTTGACCGAGTTTCCTAACCTAGTAACCGTTGCTAATGTGGTATTGGCCAACAACGGGCTTGGGTGGGACTTAGCGACAGGCTAATTCCCAATTCCCCAGCCTCTCTACAAGTACTCCATCTCTGCTAACCCCCACAATCAGTCATTGGGAGACATATTCCAGTGTTTAACTGATTTAGTTTAAGTTTAAGTGATATTAGTTATTTATGTCTGGAACAAACTTCCAGAAGCCCAGATCATGGTACAACGTAATGATTTTAAATCAAAGGTAGGCCTATATAAAACAAAAAAAAAGATATTCGCCAGTACATTTTTATTGTTTCATCATGTGACCCGCAATTGGACTCTCATTATGTTCTATTTCTACTTTTTTATTTTATCTGTATTTTTTATTGGTTTTTTTATGTGTTTATTATGCTCTGTCTTGATGTAGGCTATTTGAAGCACTTTGAATTGCCTTGTTGAAATGTGCTATGCAAATACATTTTAATTAGAGCCAGTGATTATTTCATAATTAATTTGATTCAGAAGTGTTAATGAGTAACTATAATATTGTTAATCTCATGCCATGCAGCTTTCTGTGTTTGTTTGGAGCTCCATGGCTCTCACAGACATGGAGCTGTGAGAGCTCTGCACCCTGCTGGGATATACAGAAGCTGTTGAGTGATTTAAAATATGAAATGAGCGCTCCACAATGCAAAGAACCATGGTTGGATCCACAGAGTTTGTTCACAGAAAGTTGCTTTCAGAACAATGATTCATTCATTACAAAGACTTTGACAGAGGCAAAGATGAAAACGCAAGCTGTCAGTATAGGTATCACATTGCTGAGTTTATCATTGTTTACAATCAGACGTTTCATGAATGCGGCTGTCAATGGAGGGCATTGCAACTTAAGAGTCTAAAGTTGCCTACAGCTATGGCCAGATCCTCAGCTGTCTCCCAGCCGTGCTTTCCCTGACCTGCTGCAAGCTGGCTCTCCATGCTGTAATTCCTGGGCCTGGATCAATGGGTGTAGAAGGATAAGCTGGCTGGCATCTCGTGAGAGCTGGTCAGGGAGACCGGGTGAATAAGCTCAGGTCTGATGAGGTTTCGGGAGCTAGCCTAGCTATAGCTGGATGGAAACCCATGGAGCAGGCCTCAGAGAGAGGCCGCTGCTATAGGAGTTTGGCAGTGAAATTATCATGATGGCACTGGCAGAATGGCAGCACGCCCGGACCTTTCCTTGGTGGCCTGCTGCCTATTGGCCTGCCTGCCTGTCAAAATATTTTAATCATGGCGGGCCCCTACGGTCGCGGCCCACCGGGAAAATGCCTGGTATGCCCTGTGGCCAGTCCAGCCCTGCCCGATGTGCAGGTTGTTGTCTTGCATGGTTTCCCCCGCTATCGGTTTATGAATGGGTGAATGTATTTCTGTAAAGCGCCTAGGATAAAGGTGCTACATACTGTAACTGCACCATTTATCATCTACAGTACCATTTGTTTGGATAGCATATATGCATGGAGCAGGGGAAATCCTCAGAGAAGCTGGCTTTTTATTACAGACAGCAATGTAATCCATTTTCCTAAATGCAAATTAATAAACAAAACAAAGTAAATAATTCAGCCAGTGGTGTAAAGTAACTAAGTTAAGAGTATTTCCAATTGACAGTACTTTAGTTTAAAGATCTCAGTAGGCAAATATTGTACTTTTACTCCACTACAATTGTTTGAAAACTTTAGTTACTGCCTAGTCTTTGATTATTATTCTTATTACAAAACATGCAGTAACCATTTCAGCCCTATATAAATTACATTTCAGCAATTAGAAAATTGCCGATCTACAAGCTCACAATGTGCCACGATGCAACGCATTGTGAGCTTGTAGATCTGCTATTTAAAAATATTTGTAGCCTATATATATTTTTTTTTTAAACATTTTTTAACTTGTGAAATTGTACATTCTGCATAATGGAGCCTATAATTTCTACTTTTTGTACTTTAATGTACATTTTGCTACGAATGCTTTTGTATTGTACAAGCAATTACAAGCAGCATAGTTTTACACCTCTATATACCTGCGGACTCTGGTGAAGGTGACTCCTGTGGTAGTAAGAGTGTCTTTTCCTGCTGATTCCCATGTGACGGAGAGCAGAGCGAGAAGGAGCCCGTTACCATATATATTAGCATGTTCACTCTGCTCTGTCAGGGCTGACATGCAGCATGCCCTGGGATGCATTAGCAGATTGCATGGTTCAGTGGCGTAGGGGGCATAGTTCGTACTGTATGAAGCCATGCATTCATGTCATGGTACCCCCCCACCCCCCGCACCCTCCTTGGCTTGTACTAAACACACACAATTGTCTTCTTAATGTGTATGGTTGACGGTAATGGATGACGACATCATTTCTGTATGTATTTTTTTTTCTAGAGAAGCAACAATATAATAGGTAATCATCATGAAGCCTGGGCTATATTTATGTGTGCACCTGCGTCTCACCGGGTGAGCTCGTAGATGGGGATATGTTTTGGGGCACGAGACACGACAATGTGTGCATGGAGAGGCCACTGCTGTGAAGGGATTCGACCCCCAGGCCACGATCAGCCTCCGGAGACGAGTCTCGACTGCATCTCTCAAATTACTTCAGGGTTAATATCTCGTGCTGGGGCTGCCCAGGGTCAGTGGTGGAAAAACGTACTCAACGTTTTTACTTACTGTAAGTAAAAGTATCAATACTGCAATATCGAAATACAAGAAATACTTGTATTACTCTCCGAAATACAAGTAAAAGTCCGGAGTTCAAAATGTACTTGAGTAAAAGTGCAAAAGTATCGGCATCAAAATGTACCAAAAGTACAAAGTACTCGTGTCCCATTTCAAGTTTTCAAATCTACAAGCACACAATGTGTGTGCGTTGCGACACATTGTGTGCTTGTAAAGTGGTTAATGGGTGTAATTATCAAAATCTAAAAAGTAACTAGTAACTAGTAACTTAAGATTTCAAATAAATATACTGGAGTAAAAGTACAATATTACGATTCTTGATGTAGTGGAGTAGAAGTAAAAGTATTGGAAGTTGGAAATTCTCAAGTAAAGTTACCTCAAAATTGTATTAAGTACAGTACATAAATGTACTTGGTTACTCCACCACTGCTCAGGTTTCGGAGATGAGTCTCAAATGACTTCAGGGTTAATACCTCGTGCTGCCCGAAGGACCCATGGGGAGCTCTCCTTGAGTGTCCACATCATGTCCCGAGTTTGAATTAATTGGTTTATTAGAATATAATAATTGTTTTGTTTTGTTTTAATGACATTTTTGAATTTTATTTTAGAAAGGAAATGTTTTAAATGCATGCATTTACTTCAAGGCAATGTAATGTTGTAATTATTACATCCATTGAGCCACCATTACATTTATCTTCTCGTGCGCCCCCCTAGAGGCTGCTCGAGCACCCCGAGGGGTGCGCTGCACGTGCCTCACTTTGGGAACTCCATGTGCTACAGCAGGGCTTCCCAAACCTTTTTAGAGAAATGAGAAGAGAAATGTTATGTGCAGAAGGGAGTGACACACTGGAGCAGCTCCGACAGTACAGTATATAAGCCGTTTAGCTTTAGAAATAACTGTGACCCAAACTATAGTAAAAAATAGTAAATCTACAAGTTCACATATACGTGATATAAAATGTATGGTGTTATTTTTTTCTCCTTCTTAATGTATGACATGCTTTAGATTTTTTTTTTCTTGTTTTATTTTTTAAGTGGTGCAACCACTTCATTAGCTTTGTTTGTGTGCCTGGCTGGCTGGCAGGTGCGGCGGAGGCTGGTTTCAAACCAGTGATTAGCTCTGGGCCTGTGCGGTTCCACTCACTTAACCACCCCGCTCACCTGGGACGCCTCCGGGGCAGCAGCCATTGTTAAGGCTGACAACTGACACGCGTCGCCGTCAGGTCAAGAAGAAGGAAAAAGAAAAACACTTTTGGCTTAGTAGAGGTGACCCCCAGTAGTAGAGCCAGTAGTGTAAAGTAACTACGTACATTTTCTTAAGTATTGTACTTAAGTACAATTTTGAGGTATTATTTTTTTTACTTGAGTGTTTTCCGATTTCCAATACTTTTACTTCTACTCCACTATCTCAGAAGCAATCAAGCAAGTGATCAAATGTGAGTACTTTTTCCACCATGGGGGAACCCCCCCCCCCTCCTTCTTTGCTTCCTATACCAGAGGTGACCCCCACCAACATCACAGGCAATAACATCTCCTTGGAAGCGGCAGAGCTGCAGTGTATTATATTATATTAAGAGCCCCCCGCAGAGCCCCCTCGCTGAAAGCAAACCGTCCTTCTGTGATCTGCCTGCCTCCGTTATGCAGCGCACACCACCAACCATCACCACATACAGTCATATACACACACACACACACACACTGTGCGTGAATGAATGAGGATGATTTAGCATCATAACAGAGACAGGGGCTGTGGTGGAGAGCGCTGCGGCGAGATCAGTCGACACAACCACTGGAATATATATACGCTTGTGAGAGACAGATGGAGAAAGAGACAGACAGAGTGAGAGAGAGAGAAACGGGGAAAGAGAGGGATAATTCAGTCCCCCTGTGTGTGTGTGTGTTTGTGTGTGTGTGTGTGTGTGTGTGTGTGTGTGTGTGTGTGTGTGTGTGTGTGTGTGTGTGTGCATGTGTGCGTGTACGTGCTCAATGTTGGGAGCTGAGCCCAATTTTCCATGGCTTCCATTGAGAACAGAGCTCAGCACAGTATCGCAGCTTTCCAGCTCCCTACACTGTATGAATCCTCAGTGTGCATTTGACTACGAGAGGGTAAAAAATGAACCCGTAAGGACCCATTTTGGTCGGTGTGTGTGTCTGTGTGTGAGAGAGAAAAACAAACTGGTGCACAGCGGGGATGTGATGTTTCTCTGTGATGTTTCTGTATGCAGTGAAACACCTGATCAGAAGGATGATGCTAATTGACATGATCAGAGATGAGGGGCACAGTATTGTCACTGTCAGGCCAGATATCTTGTACCACATTACATTTTTTTTTTTTTGCTAATGTTTTTTTATACTTTGCCTTGTGACAGAGTCACACAAAAGTAGTGAAAATGTGTAGGCCTACGTGCTTCATCCTTGGACCCACTGCTTTCCCTCTACACAATCTGTTGCTGAAGATGGCCGATCTCCATGCTTGCATCATCACGTCACATCACTCTTTGATGGCAAGCCAAAACACTTATCTAGGTCAAGGGTTCCCATGATGAACTACAAGCTCACTGCGCCTCGGGGCGCTGTATACTGTAATATTGGTTTGTTTACTGTTGAGTGAGAAAACAATGTTGCACATTAAGCTACTCAACTGGCTCCCCAACCGGCCCACAGTTTGAGAACCAGCATATCGTCTTGAACCAGTGCCACACTGCCATCATTATTGTAGTTCGGAAATCATTGCAATTGTGTCTCTCGGTCAGGTGAGGGAAACGATAGACATGAAACGTACAGACTGTATATGGTTTTAATTATCACACCATTAACACAATTTTCACTGTGTCTGTCTACATCTCAATTAAGTTCCAGACACCGGGATCTCCTGGCCAGGAAACCTGTGCTATATGGGAGCCAGGACAACACAATCACGAGGGCGTCCCACACCAAGTCACGTATATGAAGAAAGATGCAGGAAAGTCCTGTCGAGCCATATGCATGGAGGATCGAGATGACTCACCCGGGGACGACCTAGAGAAGGAGATGTCAAATGTAAGTGTCAAAATGTTTGCAAATGCAATTTGTTTTTTTACACACGACAAATGTAATGTAATTCATGTTTACCAGTCAACGGGCTAAACGTGGCAGTCATAAAATGCAGGGCCTTAAGTGTCCTACAACGGTTCATACTCGGAACCTCCTTTTTTCCCTCTACACCAAATCTCCGATCTACAAGCCTCTGAGCTTGTGTAGACTGAGCAATTGTTAACCCCTAGGGGGTTAACAATCTGAAAATAATAAAATGAGTGTTGGGTGGAACAGGTGTGAGGTTTGCTTATTCTTACTGGATTTATTTCTGCAGCAAGTTTAATTATTATATGTGATATTATGATCAGTGGTGGCAACTACATTTACTCAAGTACTGTTTTGTACTTTCATTCAATTTGTCATGAGTCCAAAACTGTTATTCTGGATTCAAATTCAAAAGTATCAGAAGTAGAATATCTACAAGCTGGAAACATGCCACCAACGTTTCAAACTTTTGGATCTGCTACTTCTGAGGCTTTCGTGTGATGCTGTATAATGTATGATCTAGTATGGCGTTGAGTATACCGTAGGGAGAAAAGACATGGCACTCTATAGTGTATACGCAACATAGTTTCATTATATAGATATTCCACTGTTAGACGGATGTTAGGTTCTTATAGCTTATGTATGTTTCTTGATGGCTATTTATTATTATATATTTGATGTGCCATGTGGTGTTCTTGCTCACTGTAAATCGCTCTGGATTAAATCTGCTAAATGCCTAAATTGTAAATTACAAATTGTAAAGAGTTTTCTCTTTCTCATACTGTGCAGTATTGCTACTTTTTCCATCAGTGGTTCAGATATTCAGCACGTATAGCTCCTTTGTCTTTGACCTCTGTGACCTCTTGACCATCTGTATTCGCATGGCTGAAGGAACTGCCAGACCGTATATACACAGCACAGCGAGTACACACATTTCTGCTACCGCACAACGCACTCGGCACACATATGCCATATGACAATGTACGTTATTTCCACACACACACACACACACATGCACGCACACGCACACAATACAATACTGTGCACGCACATGCACACAGCTACAAGATTATAGTAATGAAACTGAAGGCTTGCTGCCCTCCATCGTACATCACGGGGAATTCGGGCAGGGGCACCCACACAATGCACACTATACGCCTGCACAATGCACACACATTCTCAAACATGCCCCCTCCAAACATGCCCCCTCCTCTCGGGATCTCTCTCTCACACACACACACACACACACACACATACATGCACATAAACTATAATCATGTACTGTATGTGCCTACTCACGGACATGCACCGTATAATTATAAAGTCATTCAAGCGTTGACTTTGTCATATCTCATTGTTGATGATTTTACTCCTCATTCCAAAGCTGTCCGTTGTTGCCGGGCTGCATATTCATGAGGGTATTAACCTGACCTTACAGTGTTCAGCCACCCTGAGCAAAGACGCATCAAGCTAGTCACGTTTAGACGTATGTGCGACAAGACAACGTGTCACAGAGCGTGTTTTATTGGCCCCCCGGATTATGTGATATGGCCCCATATCAGTGATTTATAGCTGCAATAAAGATAATTTTAGAGCTACATGGTTGAGGTGTTCGTCACGAATCCTGTGCGCTTATCTCCCACAACGTAAACTGCCTGTAGCCTACAAACTGCACAAAGCGTCAAGCTAATAAAAATGGCTTTCAAGTGTTTCAAATGGCCAGCCAAATGGTCAATGTATTTTTCAAATAAGTACTGCGTGACTCCCAAGTGGTGTGGACTGCAGACTCGCAAAGAAAATAAATCCAAGGCAAAACAATATATTTAGAGATTTATTTTGAGCAAGGCAACCATATGGCCAGCCAAATGGGTTATATTCATTCAATTCAATCCATAAATCCAGTTTTATTCATTCAGTCATTCTGAATAAATGCCTGTCTTATCCAGAAGCTTGCAATAAAATGGGATTCTGCATTTTCCATTTATTTTCTTCAGCTGAAGCACACTCACCTAGGTTTTGTTAATGGATTAGCTTTTTTCTGTTTTTTTTTTAACTTTTTAAATAGTTTATCACTGAAATTACAGCTGACTTTGACTCAAATAAATAACCTCGACCAGAAATGTAGTTACTGTACTTTAATTTATACCGATTTTAACACAATTTGTAAACTTCAAATTTGGACATTAATTTTGCATGGTGACTATACTTTAAAATGAAAAGAGTATTTACTATGTATTATGTTGTGGCATTTTACGTAAAGTAAACTACTAAATACTTGAGTATTTCTTCCACCACTGGTTTTGATTGATTGAAATATTTATTTATTTAACAGTTTGCATAATTACAGTATACATTTCAAGCATAACTCAATACAAAGACTGTTAACTGTGAGTGGACGACCCAATAAAGCATTACACTTGTTTAGGGTCCAAACTTGTTCAATTCATCAAAATCCACCTTGTTCAGTTCATTGGTCAGTGCACTTCAGCTTTGTAGGGCAGCTCAGCGGTGCTAGTGCTACATTCTGTTATCTGGTGTTTATGCATGTGATTGTTGTACGGTAAGCCATGCTGAGTGCCCGGCGATGGGGATGACCACATTGTTGATGTTTTATCTAATAATACCGTTGTGAGTTGTGAGTTGTGGAGTTTTCACATACTTTGTCTTCATGGCTTTTTGAACAGCAGCCAGAATGTTTGTCTTGGCTGTGACAGGGCCAGTGCTGCCTGGGCCCGACCCATGCCTGCTTTTTGGGACTGAGCCCGTTTTTGGAGAGTCCTATTAGTCCAGCGATTATAGGCTATTATATGTAGATATATTTTTCTTCTTTTCTCCTTGCTCGCCCCTAGCTGTCCCTGTATCCTCTTTTCTTTTTCTTTCTGGAAAAAATCTAAACAAAAACACGATTGAGTCATGATGTGACTAAAGTTACAGTAATTCAGATTCTACGCATTATCAATGTTTTGACAGATATGTGGTCAAAAAGTGCTAATTCTAATCAATTTTGAAATGATTAATTTGATTATTTATAAAAGGAACATTCAGCTTTTAGATCTAAAAGTACGGCTAATGTAAGTGCTAGTTTAAATATTTTACAAATACCATACCATACCACCTTTATTTATATAGTACATTCAAATAACAACAACGTTGTACCAAAGTGCTTTACAGTAAAACATTAAAAAACTACAACTTCATTCAAAAACATACAAATACACAGTGTCACTTTAAACATCGGAAAACAACTCATGCTGTGCTTGGAAATGCCAAAGAATAAAGATAAAAGGCGTTCATTTAAACACCTGAAGGGTGGGGGCTTGTCTTATGTGCAGAGGCAGCTCATTCCAAAGCTTGGGATCTGCCACTGCAAAAGCCTGGCTCCCTCTTTTGGCACCACCAGGAGAAGCTGGTCAGAGGATCTAAGGGTTTCAGCAATTCAGAGAGATAAATGGGTGCTAAGCCGTTTAGACACTTTAAATCAATCCTGTATCGCACAGCACAGGAAGCCAGTGGAGGGAGGCTATAGTACAGGGCTGATATGGTCTCGCTTATGTGTACCTGTAAGCAACCTATAGCAGTGGTGTTCTGGACTAACTGTAAGCGAGAGATGGAGACCTCGTTGACACCAATATACAGGGCATTACAGTAGTCAAGGAGGGATGTCGTAAAAGCATGAATTACAGTTTCAAACACAAATGGGGCTTATAAGTGATTAATTGTGTGTAAGTTCCCATGGGGCTTACAACAAAATCATTTCCGTTCCAGGATGACACACCTGCTCTAGGCGCTTTTTGAAGCGACGATGTGCTTGCGCCCTTACACATGTCAACACCGGCAGTGTTGCATTGTGGGGCAGCAGTGTTGTGCATGCATTGACCTTTTGCTTTTGGCTTGTTTCTAAAGGTGTAGTTGCTTAATTGGGGCGTGTTTCTTAATGTTGTTTAAACCATGTGGTTCTCAAACATTGTCATGTCGAGGACCCCCCCCAGCAGTGGCGTCCACAGACATTTAGAGGGGCAGGTACTCAAGTGAAAAATAGGGCACCTTGTGCAGTGTGTGGAACCGGCCGGTTGCCTAGTGTGAGATTTATAGATTGTGCACGGGGCCTAAATAATATATTGGAAGCTTTTTATCAAGAATTGATCAATGTCACCATGGTCCACATACTATATTAACATTTTTTTTTCAGAGGGAAAATGGCAGGGGGTGCTCTGCACGCCACTGACCCCCAGATTACATGTATTTGTCCACGGACCCGAATATATTTTGTGCCAGGGAGTGGGACCCCATGCAAGAGTTGTGTTGTTAAATGTGTTTCTAGCCCTGGGCGGTTATAGCTCAACCGTCTGGGCACCTAGGCTACCAAGCCAGCCGGACGGCGTGCCGAGGGTTCGACTCCCAAGCCCGACGGCCTTTGCGGCTCCCCATTTCCTGTCTAATTACTGTACCCATCAATACAGTAATTGATAAAGGCAAAAAACGCCAAAATTATCTTAAAAAAAATGTTTTTCTAAATATTCCAAAATTACCTTTTCTTTCTCCAAGATTTTCTTAGTCATAATAATCATGCACTTCTTTTGGGCTTGCTTATTTCTCCAGCGAAATCTGGCTACACTGTACCCGGTGTTCAGATCGTACATGCTGGCCACAACACTCAATCAAGACATCGATAACTTCCACACACTCACTCACTCACTCACCCACCCAGCCAGAGTGTGAGGTTAGCTTAATGGGGGCTAATTCGGGGTGAGCATGGCCTAACGGACTGTGACGGCTCAGTATGACCGACTGACTGAATGACTGATCGTGCTACCGGCAGCCGACTCCTGGAAAGCCTGCTCTTATTTTTAGTGTATGACTATGTTTACATAACGGGTCGGGGTAATAATAGCTCCATCGATCAACTGGTGTACCGTGACCGAACGCTCTGGGAAAAGCTTGGGGATCAGAAAACATTGCGGCCAGTGCCAGAAAGACTAGCCTTTTCTTCTCCAGAGGGTCTGCTTTGGCCTCCGGACACAAAAGTATGTTTATTTGAGTCCTACAGTATGCTGCCCTTCAAAGCCAAAGTGAAACTACAAGAATAAAGCCCTGATTGAAAAGGCTTTTTTGAAATGGTCAGCCAAATGAGATGTCATTGATATTGCACTACCGGTACTCTGCCAATGACGTCATTGTTTATCCCCCAAAACATAAACGCTGTTTTGACCTTTTGGATGAACTCCCTATGGGGGTGTGGAACGCGTGTGTCGAATTTGCAGTCGGTGGGCCGAACGGTTCTCGAGTTACATGGATTACAGACGTGTATGCATACGTACGTACGTCTGAAATCCACGTATGCACGTGTCCACGTGTTGACTCTGTCGTCAACCCTAAACCATTGCAGTCTGTCAAAATGGGCAGGGGTGAGGTGGGTTAGTGGAGTGAGGCCAAGTAGTAGTTTGTTCTGGGAAGTCTGGAGCCTTGTTTTAAGAGCCTTTGAGGTGCTGTGGTACCAAGAGGTGCATTCATAGTCGAAGAAATCTTGTACTAAGGCTCCTGTTAGGGTCTTCAAGGTGTTTTTTTGACCAGTGAGATACAGGAGATCCTGTATAGGAATCTTGTTCTTTGGTTGACTTTTTTTCATTATGTTGGTGGCCATTTTATCATCGGAAAGATTTGCCTCAAGGATGGAGGTAACAGCAACAGGAGTCTCCATGTCTCTCCAGCTTTATATTAAACAGAAAAAGTATTTTCAGGTTTTATTTCATCCTATCCGTGTAGAGAACTCTATCAGGATACAGATTAAACAAGTGGAATTGTAAGTGATGACACAAATAAATGAGCAGAGAAAATTGGATCTGGAACACTATTAAAAAAAGCAGATATATGGCTACTTTCTCCTGATTGGCAGAAATGTTCTCACCTACTTGAAAATGTATTTTCTGTTTAGAGCTGGAGAGACAAGGAGATTACTAAACAAACCCTATAGTAATGATTACTACCAGAATACAGTGATTTAATCGTTTAACAAAAAACCTTTTGTTTTATTAAACCAAAAAATATACCCTACCTTTAAACACATTTTGATGCCAATGCTTTTGTACTTTAATGTGCATTTTGAATTCCGAACTTTGGCATGTAACAGAGTACTTCTAAATTGCAGTATTGATACTTTTACTTAAGTAAAACGTTTGAGTACACTGGTGTTTCCAGAGCAGCTCTGCCTTAGGCGCTCTCTCCCACTCCTACAATCTACAGCCCGCTAATAGACCCAGTCAGAGGGAAAGAGAGGCCTATTGATTTTCGTGTTCATGACCGGTTCATCATGTTTGTTATATCTGAGCTGCATTCTTATAAGTTTTGCTTTTTTCCATCTAGAAATTCAATCTCGGAATACTGAGGAGCTTGGATTACATTTTCTATAGTACATAGTAAAATCCTTGATCTTTGATCCATTTGTAACTGTAACACTGTACGCATGGAACCGGATGAGGGTCCATCTGCATGGTTCCATTTGCACACTCTTCGAGTTAAATGATCTCTTGACGATGTTTTTGTATGTATTTGGAGATAATTGTAATAATCTTAAGTGTGAAATGAAACCTGCATAAAAAGGATGGCCTTCAGACGGCGGTATCAGTCACGCTGGGAATCGGTTTGTTAGATAAGAGCTTCATTAAAGAAACAGAGTCATGAGAGCATTCAGGTACACGGTGGATTTACACCATAGGGACGTGTAGAGAATGTTAGAGAGGCAGAGGCT
The DNA here is from genome assembly GCF_963924005.1 of Protomyctophum bolini. Lineage (NCBI taxonomy): Eukaryota > Metazoa > Chordata > Actinopteri > Myctophiformes > Myctophidae > Protomyctophum > Protomyctophum bolini. The sequence goes on along the minus strand of NC_137884.1, from coordinate 6,264,409 downwards.
GCAGGAATTCCCTATTGGGGCACTTTTGTCCAAAAACTAATGTGGATCTACAAGCTACCAATGCACCACGTCGAGAGCTTGTAGATCTGCTATGTTTGGGGTGTGACCCGCACTCTTCAGCTATACGTGAGATGCCGTATGACATGGATTTCTACACAGAGGACACAAAATGCTGCGTTCAAGTTCAGGAGAGTTTGGAAAAAGGCAATTCTCCCAAATGCTCCCTCCGGGAATGGCATGGAAAGGGGGGCATTTAGCATTTCCTTCACTACAGTAAATGCTGCATTTGTGATCTAGAGAGTTTTTTTTATAGATGGGTAAAAGGGCAGGGGCATGCACGAGCCTGTACAGTACCAGATCTATTGTTTACAGTAGCGTGGCTATTGTTAGAGGTTGTAAAAGTCTCAGGTTCTCACTGCATCCCGCCCCAGCCCCCCACATTTGCTCTACATAGGTTTAACCTACAAAAAGAGTGCAAATCTTGATGTGTATTATGAGAGAAAGAAAGACAGAAGTATGCGATTAATTAAATTGTGTGAATTAGCCTAATATAATGTTTTATGAGGGTATATAGGCATAATAACCGCGCCCACCTGGGAAAAACGCCAAAGGTGTCGCTGTAGCCATCATAAGACAATATGAGTATATCCATATGGACTATGGAGGAGGAAGGCCTCTTTATCAAATTCAAAGAAAAGTGGGTGAGAAGAACAGAAGGAACGGTATAGGAGAGAGGATCATCAAATCTATGATGAGACATAGACCATGTATTCCCCACTCGCATCATTCGCAACATGCACGGCGTATAGGGGTTTTAAATGTACCATTACTGTTTCATGTATTTTTGTCAGATGTACATTGTTCTGTGTATGTTTGCATAATGTGTGTAGGTATAGGTAAAACAAAAGCAAAGTGTGTTTCTTTCTATAATTGCCCTGTTGCCTACACGTTGAATACAAATGTAAACTTGAGGAACCGTTACCTCACAACAGTCGATGTGCGCAATGTCCATTTGCGAGGACTGATTCGCTCCACGTTAGCAGCCTTTCCCATCATTGCTGGGGTTCTATAGAGGGTATGCGCATGCATGAAGTGAATGTCAAATCGAGTGGAAAAGTGAGATTAACATTGTTTAATTCATTCAAATAGGATTCTGTTTCTGTTTGGATGTATGGGCTGTCAAGGCCAGAAAGTAGTTATTTTTTGCCACTCGGTATACTGTTCCCGCCTAACTTCCAGGTATGATGATGATGTCAGGTGCATACCCTCTATTGTGACCATATCTGCATATCTATATACAGTATGTCTTGTGTACTATAAAAAATAATGCAAAATATATTAACAAATATATTTCTTACGTGTACAGAAATACCTGCGCATTCATACACGTATACACACGATTACACACATTTAGTACACTACACGTACACAAACATTCTGTCACGCAGGCTGAGATGACCTGGTGAAACAAGGATCAACTTTACAGGGGGGGGGGGGGACTCACACTGACTCAATGTAAACAAGTATATCTCAGGTACTGTACTTGGGCGTCTATAAATAAAAGGGTGGCACAGTCAAAATACTCAATGTTAGTTAAACCCCAGAGAGGTCAACAACATGACCAAAAGGGCCAATCTCTCACACGCCCCGGAGTCAAATGAACACTGAATATTTTACTGTGTAGATCCCATGGCTCACAGGGCACATCGTGTGCCCAGGCCCGCTGTGGAAAGTAGCGAAGTACATTTAACTCAAGTACTGTACTTGAGTACAATCTTGATTTGTGCTTTCCTTGAGCATTTACAATTTCCAATACTTTTACCTCTACTCCACTATTATCTCAGGGGCAAATATTGCACTTTTACTCATTTGAAAACGTCAGTTACTATACGTTGCCATTTTTGATTATTATTTCAAAACCTACGTTAACCGACACAGCCGATCTACAATAGCCGATCTACAAGCTCACAGGCACACCATACACAATAGCCGTTCTACGATGCGATGCGACACATTGTGAGCTTGTAGATCTGCTATTTTCAAAAGATTTTTATACATATGAAAACTTGAAGCGGAAACATTCGGCATAATAAGTCTACTTTTACTTTTGGTACTTTAAGTTTTGATGCCAATACCTTTGCACTTTTACTCAAGTACTTCGGACTTTTACTCGTAACAGAGTGTTTCTATATTGCAGTATTGATAGTTTTAAGTATAAGTAAACTGTGAGTATTTATCACTGGGCATGGGGAAACGGTGTATACGGTGCCAGCTCTCTGGGCCATGTGGCACACGGGGACACGCGTCTGGACGGAGGAAGTGACCACAGGCGTTGCCCTGATGACACTGTTTAACCAGCGCAGCATGCCCCTAACTCGGCCAGATTTAGTCTGTGTCAGCAACCGCCCCCCCACCCCTCCTTGTACGCAGGGAGATCCTCAGTGGTCAAGCCTTGGTTCTTGTATACAGCTACTCGTCTACAGGTCTAGCACTCGAGAGGGATCATGTGAACAGTGACATAGGGAAGGTGTACTCTGCAGGCCAAAGACTACACCTTTGTGATATCACTGATCACATGACCCCACGTTGAGTGGTAGTCCCCATAGATATAAAAAAAAATAGATGCCTCATTGGCCGCTGCAGTTCGTTGGAGGGGCGGACGAATTTACACTGGGGAGGAAGGAGCTCGGGGCGTGTTCTCTCCTCCGCCTCATCAGTGCCCATACCCGAGGCGGGGTTTGCATGTTCTCCCCGTGTCCCCTAGGGTACCACAAAAAAAATGCAGTAATCCATCCTGGTCTCTAAACCTCCCCCTGGCCCGCCGGGGCGCCTGATGGAGGGGAAAGGAACTGGTCGGAAATAACCTTAGAGTATATATGAATAGAGAAGGCACCCAGAGGAAACCCTGAGGCGAAATGGACATAGTGGCCGAATTTGGCATTGCAGCTCGAGCCAGCGCTGGTCCGTTGACTATCATTGCGCACGTTCATGTGATTGAGGCCATGACACGTGAACGAATGTTTCATATGTGAACGCGCACAAACGGCACAATGATAGTCAACGGCAGCACGTTCATGTGTTTGGGGCAAATCCATCCCAGAATGCACTCTGTTCCTACCAGGAAGGAGGAGTGAAATCGCCTCATGCGCTTTTGAGCAACTTGATGCAAGTGGATGGGAGGAGAACTCGGGTGTCTTCTCTATTCATATATACTCTAAGGAAATAACGTGTTCCTCTCCCCGGTCAGGTGAAAAGAAGACGCTTGGACTCCTCATGCATAGAAAGATAGTAAGCATGAGGTCAGTCTTCCTCTGCCAGGTTGGCAGAGGAAGTGTAGCGCCCAGGATTACATTAGATAATTGACACTGGGTGAAAATATGGGTTGCATAATCGTGGGATAAAAATGTTGATTGGTAAAAAAAAAGATGCTTTACCCGGTCCTAATGGGTTAACGTGAAGGACACCACCTACCGGTAAATTGACATGGGTTTGGCCACAGGGACCAAAAATATGTTTTGCAAGGGACTGTTAATTGTGCCATCCATCAAAATATTAAAATAATCACCCCGGCTGGGTCGCACCTGAGTGAGCGGTATAATGTTGCGAGACCCGAAACCCTGAGGACCTTGGAATACATCACTGAGGATACGTCCCAGGTGCATCCATGCAATGTTTTTTTATTTCGTTCTGATGTGACGCGTTGAGTTCTTGTAGATTGGCTCTTTTTGAACTTTTCCTCATTTAGCTGGAGACACCGGGGAACCGCCCTCAAGGACAAAATATCACATGGATATGGAAATTGCACTATGCTGAAATATTATTGAAGTTATAGTTGCCATAGTGCCATGATTATATTCACGTCATGCAGTGACCTTGGAATAGAATTTGCAGGGGGGGTCCATTCCTCTGCTTTTGATATCACTGTGGGGCAGCAGTGGCTCAGGACCTAAAACTGACTGACTAACCAGCAGGCTCTTTCTGCCTTGTTCCGCCCTGGTTCCGCCTTGTTTGTGTTAAATTTGCTAAAACATAATTTTTGGGAGAAACTAAAAACAAACATGATATGCCCAGTGACCGTGCTGCTTCTGTGATGTTCCTTTTGACACCAAGTTTAAAATATGAATTGAATGCACAGAATATCAATACGAAGCAACTGAAAAACACATTATTTCAAGGTAGTGGATGGAGAGAGAGGATTTTTGTCCAACCACAAAACTGCAACCAATGTGTGCGAAGAGGGGCACAATCAGGGGCGGGACTTGACAAAAGGTTCCAGGGTCGATTCCCTGGCTCCCCCTGCAAAGTGTCGAAGTGTCCTTGAGCAAGACATACTGAACCCTTACCCTCGGGGACTGCAGGCGTTGGGCGAGCGTGCTAGGGAAAGTGTCAGAAGTGGGAGTGAACCTTGTATTTCGTTAACCAATAACTGTGCAGAGGGGCGTCGCTCCAAATGTGGTGATGTTCTCCGCTGCATTACTGGGGAGGAGGTGGAGGGGAGGAGGTGGAGTGGAGGGGAACGGGAATGGAAGAGGTGGGGTCAGTGTCGGTTACCAGTGCTATAGTTTGATCCCGATGAGCAGATTGGTGCCTTGCATGGTTTCCTCCGTTCATCGGTGTGTGTAAATGTGAAGTATACTTTGGAGAAAAGCGCTATATAATTCTTTGTTTTTATGATAATGTTTTATCCAGCTGCTTCCGGTCACACTGATTTAAATACATTCCGTTTGGGAAATGTATATAGACTGCCTGATACGTTTTATATTTATGTTTGAATATATCACTTATATCATTATTTAATCATTTAATTTTAAATGACCATATACAGTATATGTTAACGACACCTTGGACCCTGATGTCCCTATTTTACCGAATCCCCCCCCCCCTCAAACGACAGTTTATAGCCTATACTGTAGGCTTTAAGTGGTTGTAAATGATTATTATTATTTTTATAACTTCAACCCTGCGGTCATGGATGGCTAGTGCTCCCGTTCATGGTTGCTAAAGGAAGAGGTGAACCCCCCCCCCCCCCCACACACACACACACACACACACACACACACACACACACACACACACACACCTACACACACACAGAGAGAGATGCTATTGTTATTCTTATGGTCAAGCACGGGAGAACACGCCTCCGTCCGAATCCATCCAGTCTATCGTTTATCTTAAACCCTAATAGGCAGAAGGACCCCCAAACAATTTGGCCACGGACCCCCATCTGAAAACAGGATTCATTTATTTTATATTTATCCTTTCAAAAAAATAGCATCTACTGTATATATCTGGATCTGCTAATTTTGAATGGCATATGATACACTTTGAGAACCACTGCCCCGAAGGCAATGTGGCTTTCCAATGGCAAAGTGCATCGACATAGACGCTTGCGCCCTGGAGATGCATGTCTGTCTGTCATCGACCAGGCATGTAACGCTTAATCCTTGCTTCGCCGCATGGCCGGTCACGCGCGACGCACCCCGACATAGCCGATCTACAAGCCCCGCGACGCATCGCAGGGCTTGTCGAGCCACAAGTCCGCATGTTACGGTCTTGTGGATCAGCTAATTATGTCGGGGCGCACGGCGAGGTATAAACCGGGCTTCATTTCCTTGGCTGCGTTTATGGCCCTTCGGCTCCATCTTCCAGATAACTACGGAGTGCGTCTGCGGCACCCTTATCACCCCATCGCTGCCTGCATGCCTGGCGCCAGCCAGCCAGCGTGAGGGGAGAGAGAGAAGGAGAGACGAGCTGCATTAAACGCATTTAGACCTGACAACACATCTGTGTCACCTCATAACTTTTAACTACTTTAATATTTTAAATATTTTAAACTACAAGCTCATAGCGTGGTACCAAGTGTCGCGCTATACAAGCTTGTACAACTACTGTTTTCAAAAGATTGTGAAATTGTGTCACAAATCTTTGAATATATTCTTTCACAGCAAACGTTTTTAACTCAAATATTTGCTACAACATATTTTCAGATGGGGGTCTGTGGCCAAATTCACATGAAAAGGTTTGAGCACCACTGATACGTTTTTCAGAAAACTGTCAGGATTTAGAAGACATTTTGTACAATTTATTCTCACTCGGTTCTTAATGGGTTATTTCACTGCCTCCTCTCTCTCTCTCTCTCTCTCTCTCTCTCTCTCTGCTCTGCCGGGGGCTTCACTCACCTGCCACGCAACGGCTCCGCCGGTAACCCTGGCAACGCGACAGGACCGTTCCTCTCCTCCTCATCCAAAGCATGATGGAATGAAATATTCGGATGTTTTACTTTAAGTAAAAGTATAGCAATACCCTAGTATATACTGTATACATATATATATATATATATATATATATATATATGAGAAAAAGAGGCACTGAAAACCATGAGCAATGAGTGCCAAACCCAAATCCAGTATACATCAAAAAGTAGGAATTAAAAAAACTCCAAAAAGGTAGCACATCCAAAAATGTAATAAATGGAGGACAAAGTACTTACATTTCCATTTCATATTGGCACACCAAAAAGGAACGCTTACGTGTTTCGGCTGCCTTTCATCAGAACATTCACATCAAGTGAATTCAAGTCAATTTATGTATATATTTACAGTACCAAACTACTGAAATGTTTGAAAATGTGTTACATGTGTTAACAAATGGCAGATTCACAAGCTCATGTGTCACATTATTTGTGTAAAATATAGGGCTTATTTGACTAATGTGATTACATTTTGTATTAATAATCTAATAAACAACATTTGACTCTGAGATATGCGGTTGCTGAAAAATGGAAATGCTCAAGTAAAGTAAAAGGACCTCCGAGTTGTGCTGGCCAGCCACCAGTGGAAGGAAGAGGAAAGCGTAGATTGACCTGTCACACCCCATCTCCCTCCTAATACATTTACGCAGCCTCTCGGCCAATCATGACATTTCCGCAGCCAATTAAGGTGAAATGGGAGTTGAAAGGGGAAGGTTGAGTCAGTGCATGCTGGATGAATGACTCTGCTCGTCAGATAGAAAAGCACAGGTGGAGTGTTTCTTAATGTCCCCCGCCTATAATGGATGCACACTATAGCCTATGCCCTTCACCTTTACGAGGATCAATCTCTCCGCAATGCTTCCCTCACGGTCTATAAACCGCCTTGATCCTGAATGAAGATAACATACAAAATGGCGAGTGGCCTGCCCGCCCGGCCCTCCCTCACGCTGATGATTCTCATGTTTAATGTCAAGGTTTTTAAGGTTTGATAACCATATCTACATGTTTCTTTTTTTTAAATATATCGCAGTAGTGAAAATAGCTGATTTGAGATCTCATATACAGGTACATTTAATTGTTTATTTACACTACCTGAAAACAGGAAAGCATCTGTCGTCGTGCCGCTATGTTCATGTAGATCTTCTATTTTTGTAAAACCGTAAACATTTTGTGCAAATATTTGAATATTTTTGTATTTTCAAAGCGAATATCTTTAACTCAATTATTTGCTTCTGGGGGACCTGGAACCAAATATTCTGAGATAGGGGGTCGGTGGCCTAATGAATACATAATAATTGTTGGTGTCCTTGACGTGAAAAGCTTTGAGCACCACTATATGCTTTTTTCAGAAAACCCCTCTAGGATGCCTGAAAAAACAGTGCCACACTATTATTGCCCACATGCACAGCTCCGATTCACAGGTCCATATGGTGACATTAGCTCTCTGAGTTACAAAGGGATAAAGTAACACTGAGGATTTGTACTACGTGCCAATTCCTAACACAAAGCCATGAAACATGATGCTGTACATTAGTTTTCTAACTCGATATCTGATATATAATACAGTTTGGTGGTGAAATGTCAAGGTCATCTAGCAATGTGCAATGCAGCTCAACTACTGTATATGTCTTCTAGGATGGAAGTAAATTGAGTGTCTAGGGCACACTGGAGGGTATATGGAGTCATTGTGTGGTATCTCTTTTAACTTTTTTATGTTTTTGTTGTTTTACTTAAGGGATAGTTTTTTTTAGTCTTTTTTGCCAGGTGGACTACATTTTCTACTACTTCTAGTAGCCAATGGGAGACTTACCCATAAAACCCATACTCAGTCATTCTTGTTTTCTGTTGATTATTCACCCCATGGAGACTTGAATTCATGGATATCTTTTTTGTTTTTTTTTAAAGGAGGCTCTTTTTGTGCCTCCATAGGGAGACTACATTGTCGAATTGCCATCAAAGGCACAAGAAGAAATGGCACACTTTTCACATTGGCCTATTATAGCGCCACCAGGAGGCCACAATTACCTACTGTACCTGGCCTGGTGGAGACCTGAGGAGCACTTTGTCTATTCAATTATACTGTTCAATGTTCGATCCCAAAATGGGACTTGGTATAGGGCTGGTCAATGTATCGATATCATGATAATGAGACTACATGTCAAGTCTTCTGGGATTTGGGATATTCTGGGGTTTGCTCCTCTTCCCAGCGCCCGAGCATCACGATTCCGATTTAGTTATACCCTTCATGGCAGGAAGGCGCTTTTGTGCGTTGGGCTCCGAGGGAGCGAGGCTGATTGCAGGTGTACAATTGCATTCTGCCGGCTCGTGGCAGAAGGCTGCGGGAGCGCAGCCAGCTCTTGTCACGACCGCATGGTTACTCTTTCAACAAGTGGATGAATGTGAGAGGAAGGTGAGGGCGAAGCCCCCGGGCTATATCTCTGTCTGGGGAGGCAGCCGGACAAACTGGAAATCACTGTCACACGCAGGGCTAGCTGGGGCACGCCGGCGTCATGCCCCCGAACGCTGTCCCCCTCCCTGCATGGCACGACGACCCTGCACGACACTGTCTGATATAAAGCATATTGAAAGCTTGTTGTCTGCCCAGACGTGTGTGTGTGTGTGTGTGTATGTATGTGTGTGTGTGTGTGTGCGGTCTTCAGAAGGATGTGTGTGTGCGCATGCATGTGCCCCTGTGTGTGTGCACATGAAATGTCATCGTAATGAGATTGCGTGCTGATTTCTTTCCACTGGGGATTTCTCACCATGAGGCAACCAGTGATGAAGAACCAGTTATTAGGCGCTCCTCGCTTCATGGGAGATGGCATGTGGTTCCTCGTCAAGCTGCTAATTCTGTGCTAAACCAAGAGGGAATGCATTTTATGTTCATCATGCCGCACTGCAGCCCACAGACATTGTTATTTCATGGCCGTTGGCCACAATACTAATGCATGACAGTGTTGCTAACCTCAGATCCCGGGCTTGCTTTGTCATAAAGAAAAAGTGGATAGAAAGGGTCGGCGCCGCAGACAGTATAGCGGGGGAGGCAAGACAAGACTTTTATTTGTATAGTTGACGACAAAGCAATTCAATGTGCTTTACACAAAACATTAAACCTTGCATTGTGTTTTAAACCTGCAGACACTTTTGGTCAAATTTGACCTGTGATTTAAGTTATGCATTCATAATATCCATGTAAGCACTACTTAAATTCTTATTTGGGTTAGTGTTATTGGGTTCCATCTTTCAATATAGCTCGCTCAATATATACGTTTTTAATTCACTCCTTTCCTATAATAAAGAAAATGGATATTATAACGCATAACAAAATGAATTGCTCATTTTAGTTTTTTTAATTAATATTATTAACAATAGTGATATCGGGTCAAAATGGAGCCATATACATTTATGCTGTTTCTGAGGATTTAATGAAGCCTTGTTCCAATAAAGAAATGTAAAGGGTACTTCTTACACGTTTTTAGAGTCGGGTCAAAAATTACCCTTAATGGAACGGTTAAGCAAAGACAACGCTGACACATTTGAATTCAGTAAAAAAGAACAAAATATACTATAGTGCAGAAGGATAATTAAAGTATATTTAATAAAAGGCTGTGATTATAAAGAACAGAGTTTAAGCAGACATTGAAGAATTTAAGCCGAATAGGCTCAGTGTTGTGGTCAAAATCCTGACTGGAGAGGATATCAAAGCTATGGGTCTATATAATTGTTCATTAGTGACATGTCTAGATCATTCTTTTTAGAAGAGAGGCTTGATGATGATGACTGCTGTGTTCAGGGCCTGTAAGGAAGCAACCTGATTGAAGTTTTGTGTTGACGATGTGTAGAAGATCTGAGGCCATGTATGCAATTTCAAAACATTTGCTGTTGGCAGAATATCAGGCAGGAGGAGTTGAGGGTGGATCTCAGTTGTTGCATGATGTCCTCCAAGCTCTCATAATGATCAAATACAATTGTGTCATGGTATTATTATTTATTTTAAGTGTATACTCCTATCTAGAACCCAATATGTATTTTGTCAGTGAAGATACAGGCAAATTCATTGCAGGCTCTAGTGGATACACATTCAGAGGTTACTGACACAGCAGGGTTTGTTAGCCTGTCGACGGTCTCAAACAAAGCATGTGCATAATTCTTGGTTTTGGCAGTGATGTCGGAGAAGAAAGGACCACCTTGCATTTTTGAGTGGTGCAACCACTCCATTACACAGTTACTGTATGTGTGTCCCTGGGTCTGTCCCTGCAGGGTCTGTCCCTGGGTCTGTCTGTCCAAGCACGAAAATAGCTTTGTTGGTAACCCCAGGGACCCCCACATGGTAACTCTGTCATTTCTTGACCGCTTTGGACGCGGGGCGGCTCGCCGGAACCGGGCCGCCACCCTGGCCTGTTGGCTGTGTGTCTGGAACTTCCACGGACCCCCGGGGACCCTCACACGGAGTTGAACCACTCACTTCACATGGGTGTGATTTTTCAGCTCTGAATTATAAATGTGCAGCCTCACCAGGTGCACGCGTCAATAGTGGCACGAGTCAATAGTGTCCAGTGTCTACGTTAAACCACCAACCAGTGAAACAAACATGGTGATTAAAAAACTAATTAAAACTAAACTGAAAATTTAAAACATAAAGGTTAAAACGAAATAGAAACTAATGAAGAATTCAAAAGTACAGTACAGTACAGCTGTCCTATAATTGGGGAGGACTTTTGACTTCAACGCTGAGCCGTCGTGAGTGTGCGACGCGCGTGTGTGTGTGTGTGTGTGTGTGTGTGTGTGTGTGTGTGAGCGAGTGTGTGTGTGTGTGTGCGCAAAGGTCCCTCTATCACAATCATTAATTACAGGATTAATTAGCCTTGGATTGTGCAGTGGACCCAAAAAACTGTGTTATAAAACTAAATCCATAGTTACCCCTATTAACATCCTACACCTGTTCTCTGTCTCTGTGTCTGCTTGTCCGTCACCGTTCACAGATTCAACTCACTCTCCTGAGGACAGAACTCCCACACAACTCCCCTTCCTGTGGCGGAAAGTAGGCTACCATCACTCAGGTACTGTACAGTATTCATTTTGACGTACTTTACTTTACTTACAGTATATAGTACTTTATTACTATTATTTACTTTATTTTTTTCAATTTCAATACCTTTATACTCCTCCATATGTGCGTGTATGTGTGTCGGGCAATTTTTCTTTAAATAAAGCCCATAAAAAAGACTACCAGCAAGGAGAGTTAGTTCAAGCTGCAGGATTGGAAGCCATAGAGTTTATCTTGTAAAGGAGATCGAAGCCCTGGTCAAAATGAGGACGAGTACATTTATCAATTGCTTAACACACCTACACACCTATACTTTGTTTGTGTACCCATACCTGACGGAGACCTGTTGTGGTCGAAATGTTGTCATCCTACTTCAAAAAAACTGACCTGGGAGCTGTTAAACAGTGTGCCGACTGCCTTATCCTTTTCCCTTTACGTATCTTTTTGTTCAGCACAGGTGTAGGTCTGTAGATCTTTTTTTTAGAGATGTGCGTACTTCCCTTTGGATTCTATTTCAAAGTTAAATAATCCCAATACTTCTGTCCTCATATTGGACATTGGACGGGACTCGCTGAAATGGTGGACTATGGACCTATACGGTTTAAAATCAGTCACTATAAAAGTCTTTCAATGCATTTCTCATTTGAATGGTGGCTTTATCATTCATTCTCACACTGGCATCATATCATTGCTGGACGTCGGTCACAGTCAAAAACCTATTATATTTCAACTTTTGATTGGGCCCAGAATAAGCTCTGTGCACAACAGTCATATTGAAAAGGAATTAGTCCTCTTCCTTACTTCCTTCACAGGTCTTACCACTTATGCCAATAAGTTCTACCTCTCTACCACAGTGGTTCTCAAACCTTTTTTACTTCAAGGACCCCCACAACTCTGAGAGTGTATACAAATGGAACCAAATGGACCCTTACAGATCCATTTGGTTCCATTTTTACACTCTCAAAAGTTACACACACATTTGAGACCTACAGGTGTAGCAGAGTGTTTCCAGTGGGCCAGCATACACAATATCAGCACCCTGACTCTGCTTGACCAGAATGGAACAGAACCTTAATTTGTGTCATTGGTAACACCTGTATGACTTGCCCAAATTTGCCTCTCTGCTGTAGATGGAGCATAATATATTCCGTGGGCGACACCGCTGCTCGCTTGCGCCCCCTCCTGTTCTTCCATCCGCCTCCTCAGGACAGTTCACGAATTTTCCTCTGAGACTAATTCAAACTTCACTGTGTGTGTGTGTGTATGTGTGAGAGACATGATTAAACACATTAATCAAACACTAAATGTGGAAGGTGGGTGCCATGATTGCATGCTGTCAGAAATGCTGACATGAGTGTACACACACGCATGCACATGTGTGACACACTCACACTATAGGCCTATGGGAGAGAGAGTGCACATGTGTGTGCGGCTGTGCGCATGCAACGACGCTTAGCAAGAGCTACAGTAAATGCCATACATTATGATGCATACACATAGACATACAGTACATGCATGCATGCTTAAATGTTCGTATGTGCGCACATACACACATACACACTTATATTACAGTAGGACTATGTAAATCTTTCCCCGTAAGATACAATATGTGTCACGAGGAAAACTTAAGAGAATAGTTTCCATCACGACCGATTGAAAACAACTTTATACTTGTCATTTAACCACTTGAATCCTATTCCTTAGGCGCGATTCATACTCGGTTCTGTTCTGTAGAGCCTACAATGTGACGTCATTTGAGGTTCGGGGGGCGGGTACCATCCTAAAGTCGTCTCTTCGGTGCTACTGAAAATTTCTGACGAGCCGAAATCATTTCGGCACTACAGCGGTAAAATAGGAGTATGAATCGGCCCTTATTCTGGGGGGATCTACAAGCTCACAACGCGTCACAACGTGACACGTTGTGAGCTTGTAGATTGGCTATTTTTCTTGCTGAGGTTTGTCTTATACTGAGTATAATAGGTTAAACCGAAGTGATATTGATACATTCCAAATATTATCAAGTATTGCAGCTTCCCACTGCCCACTTCCAAAAGAAAAGTCAGTGTGGCGGCGGTGGGAAGGCTCCACTGCGCCACCCGAGTGACCTGTTAAGCTATTTTCTTCCTTTTTTTTAAAGATATTTTTTTGTGGCTTACGCCTTTTATTGGTTTTTGAAGGGACAGACAGTAGGCTGACAGGAAACGGGAGAGAGATGGGGGAAGACATGCAGTAAAGGCCGTGTCGGGCTCGGGAGTCGAACCCGCGGCACACTGCCCAGACGGTTACGCCACCGCCTGGGCTGTTCAGCTATTATTGAACAGTATAGGTGTTCAAGAACAGAACAGTGGATTTATTCAAAGGGAGAGACAAGACTCTCTTTATCTCCCATCTTTCCCATTTCATAATTGCAGCAGGACAAAAGCCCAGGATAAGCAATCTTCTTGTTACTTGCGGGGGGGGGGGTTTAATACTTTATATAGCGGTCATATTGGAAGAGGAGGCATTTCTGCTTCCCCTCCCCACACAATGGCGGTTGAGTGGTTTGATTGGGGTCACACCACTAGGGGTAATTGCAGTAATTGCAGTCGACACACAGAGCCCTTCCTCTGCGACACTGAGCTCTCTAGAGGAACGTGAGTGGGTGAAACCTTGACACCTGCAGGGTGGAAATGGGAGAACAGTCAAAGTACATGACAAACCTCAAAGTACAGTCAAAGTACATGACAAACCTCTCCAACACCCCTGAACACTCGAGTCACTTTTCCGAACGTGGAAATTATGAAATGTTTTAGTCACCATGGGTAGCCCTCAATTAAGGTTTAACCATTTTGAACAAATTAAAACCTGTGGCCCTCCCTTTTCGGGGAGGGCCCACTTGAAAATCTCAAAAATCGTCTGCATTCATTCTCAGAGCATGTTTGTTTTAATGATCGAGTACTATAGACTATAGACAGTTTAAGGCCAAATCTTATTCTGACCCCTCCACGAAAAGGCCTAGTGGTCCTGACCCCTTATCCATCATTTATACATTATGAATAATTAGTGTGGACTTAAACTGAAGACCAACAACGTGCCAGCCATTTTGGCACAACTGGGAGAGATGGATAAGTCCACGCCCTACGAAGGTCCGCAAACACCATCATTAGACAAGCTAATGGAACAATATAGCACTATACACACGTCATGAAGCCTTGCATTAATGGAGATGTTTTTGTCCCAGACAATCACCATTTGTAGGTCAGTGATCAATCACATTCAAGTGGTTGCAAAGGGACAAAACCCCCAATCAACAAAATAACACAATTAACAGCTGATGGGGGACATTAGTTCATTTTGGTCAGGATCTTACAGCTGTTAACCACGGGAGCATTTTGTTAAACTGGTACAAAATTGTAATCTCACACGGGAGCATCTGTATTGCGTTAATGTAGACAAAGTGGCAACCAGGATAAATGATCATTTAAATAGGTGCGATGTGAACCCAATCGGTGGAGGTCACACTCGGGCAGCACATGAATGAATATAAAGTAGCTGAGCAGCAGTGGTGTAACTAAGTACATTTACTCAAGTATAGCCTACTGTACAACTTTACTGCAGTATTTCCAATTTGCATTACTTTTACTTCTACTCCACAACACCTTAGAGTCAAATATTACACTACAATTATTTGAAACCGTCAGTTGTACTAGTAGTTACTTTTGCAGATTTTGCAATTTATTATTATTACAAAACACACATTACCCACTTCAGCCCTATATACATCTACAAACTCTGATGACCAGTGTGGGTCATGACCGAAAGAATAAGCGGACAAAATTATTTTTCTTCGACGGGTGGCGGTCACATGAGAGAGACTCGGAGTAGAGTCGCTGCTTCTTCGCCTGGAAAGGAGCCAGCTTAGGTGGTTCGGGCATGTGGTTAGGTGTGTCTCCCTAGGGAGGCCCTCGAGGTACGTCCCCTGGGAGGAGACCCCGGGGCAGACCAAGGCGTGCAGATGGAGGGATCACATCCACTCACTGGCCTTTTGGATCCCCCAGGGGAAGTTGCTGATCTTGCTCTGGAGAGGCACATATATAGGCACATTTTCCAACCAGCTCTGAAGACATCTAAACCTGAATGTTGAACTTATCCACAAAAATATGTATGATATTAACAGTTTAGCAGTGAGTTAGGGGAGGAATGGAGAAGAAAAGGAGGATATTGTAGGAATGGAGGGGATGGGGAAGGTGAAGAATAATCTACTCTTGACAGCTATTGTTATTGCAGGTTAGATTCCATGCCCTCAGCAATTTGTCGAAGAGCCAAACTAAGCAAGTCACTTAACCTCCAACTGCTCCCCGAGCGCTTTACACCAATGGCTACGCACTGCTCCTAGGATGTGTAAAATTATTATAAAATTATTATGGTACAACATCTCCCTAGGGAGGTCCTCGACGCACGTCCCACTGGGAGGAGACCCCGGTGCAGACCAAGGCGCAGTTAGAGATAACACATCGACTCACTGGCCTTGGAACGTCTCGGGATCCCCCAGGAGGAAGTCACTAATGTTGCTCTGGAGAGGGAAGTCTTGAGCACTCTGGTGGAGCTGTTGCCCCCGCGACCCGACTACGGATAAGCGGTTGAAGATGGATGAATGGATGGTACAACATGTCATAGGCCTTTGTCATTGTTGGCAGAAATAACAAACTCATACCACTGACCTGATGTTATCGTACTTCTCCTCATGATATCAAGCATACTACAGTATCACCACCTAGATGGCATATTGTGTCCAACGCCTCTTGCCTCATCACGACGACGATCTCTAGAGAAAACAGCTGTGAATAAAACATCAGCTGTGCCTTCCGTTTAGACGGCAACAGCCTTTTCAGGGGTTGAATCCGCCTAACAAAATGAAACCACGAGTGGAAATCTTTGAGGACGCTCTGCGTCCCCCCCCCTCCATGTAAACGGGAATCACGGAGGAAACAACAAAACACGTGCTCACTGAAATGTGCGGATGTAAACAAACAGCCATGTGCTATAGGAAGTAGAATATGGCAGTGGTTCTCCGCAATCCGCAAACATATCAATACTGCAATGTAGAAATATACTCTGTTACAAGAAAAAAGTCCGGAATTCAAAATGTACTAATAAGGTACCTAAAGTAAACATACTAATTATGCAGAATGTCCCATTTCAAGTTCATCCATCCATCCACAACTAATTTCGGCGACCTTATTCTTTCGGTTATGACTCACACTTCATGACCATATAAGTGAGAGGAGGAACTAAGAATGTTGGGTCGACAGAGAGCTTTGCCTTCTGGCTCAGCTCTCTTTGTACTGCAGCGACTACAATACAATTCGACGTACATGTTGTGAGCTTGTGTACATTGGCTATTTTCAAATGGCCAAAATATATATATAGCCAGGGCTGAAGTGGTTCATGTACGATTTCGATTTGTAATAGCCTATAATCAAAATCTACAAAGTAACTAGTAACTAAAGTTTTCAAATTAATGTAGTGGTGTAAAAGTACAATATTTGGAACCCAGATGTAGTGGAGTAGACGATTATTGGAAATTGGAAATTCACAAGTAAAGAAATGTACAAATGCTTAAAAATTGTACTCAATTACAGTACTTAAGTAAATGCACTTAGTTACTTTACACCACTGGTAAACGCAGATTAAAAGGTGAGAATGCAACAGCACTTTGCCGCTGTTCTGATCCGTTGCCGTGTAAACATGGCCTAACTCTGGCTTTAAGTCAGAGAGGGACCCCCCCCCCCCAGCTGCTAAGGGTCCGGTGTCGAGTGTCCGTGTTGGCCCGAGGTGTCTCCGCCAGCTCTCCCTGCTAACTTTCTCTGACCTGGTGAACAGCAGCCGACAGCCATTATGGGGGCCCCCCAGTTAGACGGGATCAGAGGTCATGGGCTTTCCCTGCTTATCCATATAGCAACCAGGCAACGGCGGACAAACAAACCCCCGGGGGAGTGAACACAACGACGGCCGCTATGCGGTTACAGTGTGAGAGTTTAATTACAGACCCCCGACACGCATACAGATACACGCACGCTCGCACACCTGCCATGCAGTTGTTTTCATTGCACTCTCTCCACCTCGGCTTCCCTGAATGCCCTTCGTCTAAAATGCAGATAAGGGTTAAATGAAACACTGCGGCGGATGACACTCATCCTTCACAAAATGACACTTCCTTCCTTCTTTCCCTCCTTCCTTCCCTCCTAGGATATCATTCCTCTCCTCATATGCATGTATAGGGGGGCCCTTCCAGCTTCAGTGGCCCTCAGAGGTGTTAATCCGGCCCTGCACAGAGCCTATATTCATTGGCTCTTGCGTGTGCCACTGTACCATGCTGTATGCCTCACCACATAATCACCAGGCAGCACCGTCTGACCAAGCGCCTCTCTGCTCTGTTCTGCAGCAGAGAATGCCAAGCCACAACATGATTGATGAAGAGACCATTTCTAGATGTTTTGGTAG
Source organism: Protomyctophum bolini (assembly GCF_963924005.1). Taxonomy (NCBI): domain Eukaryota; kingdom Metazoa; phylum Chordata; class Actinopteri; order Myctophiformes; family Myctophidae; genus Protomyctophum; species Protomyctophum bolini. The sequence goes on along the minus strand of NC_137884.1, from coordinate 6,246,626 downwards.
CTTCATGGTCCAGACGTCTTGTGTGTCTTGTGTGGGAATGCAATCAGTCCGTGGTTCCCCAGCTGCTTGGAGCGTACTCCTCTATCAGGAGCCAGCCAGGTACCTCCATGGAGAGGTGTGTGTGTGTGTGTGTGGGGGGGGGACGGGACTGCGTTCGCTCGCACACACAATTATGTTTTTTTGGGCGCCATATCCCTATGTATGGGTTTGGTGTGTGTGTGCATGTTTGCAGTCTGTTGCACATGATGTGTGTGTGTGTGTGTGTAAACGCAGGACCACTTGCGTTTGTTTTCGTGTTTGTGTTATCTCATAATTGCATGTCTATACACGTGGCCATATCGACACATTGTTGCGTAATTGCTTATTATGGCCAGTGTGTTATTTCCCACGTGTGGTTAGCACATTTGCAGAGCCATGTGTTCTATCGCATGTTCATGGAATAGAAAGAGAGAAAGCGAGCTGCGGGGTGAGTGCGTGCACGTACGTCGTGCATGAGGGTGGGTGTATAGGCGCCCTGCATGGGAGCGTGCTTTGAATCGTTGCTGTCGGGCAGAAACCGCCGTGTTTCAAGTTTTTATGTTTTTTACGTTAATATTTATGTCCTGATTTGTCATACTATACAAGTATAGCCACAATAGCTGATCTACAAGCTCCCAGGCCCAACGCATCACAATGTGGAATGTTGAATATGCCCTGACATCATCCATTATGGGATGTGAATCATTTCAGTGGAGTTAGATATTCCCATTTCCTTTCCCCCTTTTGTGTTTTAATATTCTATGCTTTACACATAGAAAAAAAGTCCACATGCAATTAAGGCTTCCATCCGATGCCGACCACACAGGACTGTACAGCATGTGACTTAAAGATAAGGCTCAGTATATCTTCAGAACAAAGCTGCCTCTGCGGGTGCTTTTCTCCTTGGTGCGTGTACTGTACAAATCAATAGGCTAACGAGAGCCGAATCGGGAGGAAAGACACGTGCATTTTACATTCTTGACTTGACATATTCCTTTAGGCACCTCGATGGAGCATATGGGGCCGCAATCACACCCGACCACACCCGACCATCATCTGTTTTTGGCAGTATTCTTCAGCTAGCTGGGCCAACAATAGTCTGTGCGTGCGTGTGTGTGTGTGTGTGTGTGTGTGTGTGTGTGTGTGTGTGTGTGTGGGGGGGGGGGGGGGGCTGCGGCTGCACGTGTGTGTGTGCGCACAAGCCAAGGTCTCCAGGAAGGGGACACGCAGGGCAGAACGTCTGCTGAGCAGTACAGAAATATCTGTCTTGATTACAAAATATTGACCTTCCCACAAGAGATACTGGCCCATGCACATGTCTTTCTTTCTCTCTTGCTTTCTCTCTGTCAAGCTAGAGGATTGTTTCTTACTTCATCGTTCATTCTTTTTTCTCATTTTTTGTATGTCTCTGTTTCTCTCTCTCTCTCTCTCTCTCTCTCTCTCTCTCTTCCCCCCTCACTCAGACAAGACAAGAAAAGATCCCGTAGGGAGCGGAAATGTGCTCCTGTCTTTTCCTCCTCCTTTTCCGTCTTGTTCCCTCACTATACTTGTCTTCCATCTTCTCTGGTGTCCTCTCCTCTGCTCGGCTGTCTTGTCTTTCACCTTGCTCCCATCTTCGGTGCGGTCTCCTCTATAGCAGGATACAAGCTGAAACTGAAGCCCTCTGTCCTTTCTCAAGCAGATCATTAATTCCCATGCCAGACCACTGTGGCTCGCTAGATAGAGGCATTTAATGATTTTCTTTTTTTCCCCCTGACCTTTACCTCGGTTCTCGGCCTGTCTGTGGCTCTCTCAAAAATACTTTCACTGACAACTTTTTTTTCTGCCCGGAAAACTTGCCTGAGTCTATTTCACACCGGAGTCTGATTCAGCCTATATATGCGACCGTCTTCTTGCAATGTTTTTCAATGGGAACGTACAGTAGCGTTTTATATAGTGGAATCCACGCAATGTCAACAAAATTTGCCGCTCCCATTGAAAGGTGTGTCCGTACCCTGACAATGCATTAAACATAACATTCCAGAATTATCCAGACCTTAGCTTTTTTTTAGTGCTGTTCAGTTCCATTTATTATTAAGGGCATTAGCCGCAGGTTTATGACCGAAGTCCATTATAATCCATCCTTATTCTGCGTTGGCAGCCCTCCGCTCGGAGACTTGTGCCCCATAAATCCCAGGAGCGAATCATCGGCCCCTCAGGAACACTTGGGTTGTTGGCTGGAAATGGACGAGGGTGGCCTGAGGAATTAGGAGGTTAATGGTGCACTTCTCTATACGCGCGGTATCCTCCCAGGTGAAAGCTGTATCCTCCGTTAACCTGCGGTGGACCGTAATGAAGTTTACTTGAGTACGGCGAATGGCCGTTGACCATTCTTCACATGCGTGAAGGCCAAATTGAAAAAGCGCTGACTGTGTCTCTTCCCTAATGGGGGGGGGGGGTACAGGTACTATAGCCGTAGGTACTGTATGGGCCCTGAGGGCTGGCTAGGAACTAAAACTAATGACTACCTTTTTTCACAGACAAAAACTAAATAAATAAATAAAATAAAAGTTATAATGACTAAAACTATGACTAAAATATACTGATGATTTTGTCAACAAATAAAAACTATAATAAAATGTTATCTATAGGGACTAGTGGATACGAGATCCAGTAGAACAAAAAAGACAAGTCACTTTATGTTTGGTTGCGTTTGGCTGTTCTGAGAATAGCTTTATTTATCAATATCACGTTAGTTTAACCAGCCTCTGTCTATACTTGTAGGACGGACCACGAAGTCTCCTTTTAAAAAATAACCGATCTACTGTATAAGCACACAATGCATCACAAACGCGTTGAGCTTTTTGTAGATCTGCTATTTTGGGTGAACGTTCCTCCCATGATAGGAATGCTGGGGTTTGAGTGGTTAAATGTATGAAGACATTTCCAATCTGTTGTAATGAAAACTATTCTATTCTCTCAAGTTTTCCTAGTGACACACATTGTATCTTAGGGGGAAAGATTTCGGCCTGTATATGTAAGGTTCTATAAAGTATCAATGTAGTTCAGGGCCAGGGCTGCCTTGGATGAAATCATTATTTAAACGCACCACCTGAGACAAAAACCTTTGAGAACCCTAATGGTTAAGGAAGGATAGTAAACGGGCACACTGGAAGCAACAATTAGACAGTCCGGGGGTTGATCTGCCTGCCCTGCACAAAGGATTATAATTATGTCTGGGACAGAGGCAGGCTGATCAGATGGCTGGCCTTTGCCATTATTGAAGGGGAATTAGCAGTTGCTGTAGCCAGAGAGGAGGAACTTATTAAAGAGAGAGCTGAGACAAAGATGAGTTATGGACAATAATTGGAGAATAAATTATTAATTCTTGTACGATCCTATAGTCACTCACCCACACACATATGCTTGATTTATAGTTTGCTTGTGAACCGAAAAGAGACGGTTTGCAAGCTCAGATTTACAGGCTCCGGTTGGCTGAAGGAGTTTTTCCTGTCAAGGCAAGTACTCCCGCCCACTTAAACGGGTATGCGATGAAGTGCCAAGCTAAGCTCAGTGTATTGTATATAGCAACAGCCAACATAGAGCCTGGGGGTATAGCTAATACTTTTCACTCCGAGAGTGCACGCATGACTTACAAGTGTATAAATGAAAACGGGGGATTTTACTATGTACTAAAACATGCAATACACACAGCCAATCAGGGAATCCGTGCGAGACACCGGGTCTGAGTGGATGTAGAAATATTTATATATAATATTTATGCATTGTGGCACGCAAAAGTGTGACTTCAATCTGTGTGTGTGTGTTCGCTAGGCTCCGCGCTAGAAGCCTCCGCACCCACACATATGTCAATGTGGCCTTGGATGCGGTCCCAGTGGAGGCCAGATGCTGTGTCTCCTCCCACTGTGCACGTCTGCCCTGCGGGGCTTTGTATTCAAGCAGCGCATCATCCATCTCGATAGGAACCGAGCGATAACATGAAAAGAAAGCCCGGCACGTTTTCATTTGCATGCAGCAGCGCGGAAGCAAAATGCATGTACAGTACAATGCATCCTTTAAATGAACTCTGTACAACTGTACTATATCCCAGCAAGCCAAATGACGTCACGGTGACATTGTGTTGACATCCTCCGGTGACGTTCAGGACTATAGGCCAGATCACGGCCCATATATGGGGATGATCTTTACGTCGAACTTCACCAGTTCGAAAAATATAGCTTATGCTTGCCAGAACTGACTAGTTATGATATGACTTAAGTTCCTCTGGCTTCGATCGCACTCGCTCTGATTCCAGGGACGTCCGTCTTAGTGGGCAGAATTTGTGTCATTTGAAATCGGGTGATATTCTGGGCCAAATTTTGACTAGTCTTGGTTTGGCTATATCTTCGCCGCAGGGCGAACGGCGCCCCAGCAGTGAGTGCAAAAAAAAGATAGCTCAGAGCTCTCCAGACACACCGTGTCGTATGTCGTACATGGGCAAAACGGTTTCATAGTTTCTCCTTCCTCAGGCTGCTATCTGCGGATGGAGAGACCAGTCCAAGTAACGGAGGGGTCCTCCTGCATTCAGGAGCCCTGGGACATGGCATGCCCTGATCGAGAGAAGGTGCTCGTCGCTCCATAACGTCAGTTGCTTGCTTCGCCAATGCATGCAGGGTGGGGGACCTGAGTCCGCCCTGTTTGTTGATATAACACAATAGAGACGTCACTAATTTGTCCAGTTCCTGACCGTGCTTGCTGGGATATATATATACCATATCACAGAAAGCACTAGTGTGTGTGTGTGTGTGTGTGTGTGTGTGTGTGTGTGTGTGTGTGTGTGTGTGTGTGTGTGTGTGTGTGTGTGCGCGTGTGCGTGCGCGCGTTCCTTCCTGACATGGGCTATATTTAACCACTTAAACCTATACGTATATAGTTAATCGGAATCCCCCAGGACTCTATAATAGGGCCCCCCCTGTTTTCGCTGTACACTAAATTTCTTTGCCGAAAATAGCCGTACACGCACACAGGCTTCTGAGCAGTTATTTTTGCCTATAATGTTCCGCACCAGAATATCTTACGCTAGAGTCAATGTGAGCGAGGTTAGGCAATAGGCATGCATTGATTAGGGTTACATTTGCATGCATACTGTATGTGTGCATGTGTGGGCATGTACTGTACATGCATGTATGCTATGAGTGGTGTCAAGTAACTAAGTGCATGTACTCAATCCCAATAAAATATTATTTTATTTTACTACAATTATTTGAAAACGTTAGTTACTTAGTTAGATAGACTTACGTGACATAGGCCTACATTACCCACTTCAGCCCTATATACATTTCGGCCATTTGAAAATAGCAGATCTACAAGCTCACAATGCATCGCGATGCATTAAAAAAATAGGACATTCTTCAGAATAAATACTTTTACTTTTGGTATTTCAAATTAATTCATTTTGAAGCCAATACTTTAGTACTTTTACTCAAGTAAATGTTGCGTTTCTATAGTATACATGTGTGCAATGCGCAATGTGTTACATGCATGCGTGCGTGCGTGCATGCATGCATGTGCGTGCCAATGGAAGTGTTATGTCTGCTGAAGATGCAGGCCCCTGTCACCGGACACTTCAGAAGTTCAGAGACCCCCGTCCACGTCCCATTCCCCTAACTGTGTGACTCAACAGTTACAGTCCTGCATACCTAAGGTGTCCCCCTCTTTCTGAATATAGCACACACGCTTCTCTGCCCTTGACAGACTGAATGCTGCATGCCTGCGTGCGTGCATTGATATTGCGCAGGGGTGTGTGTGCACGTATGTGTGCTGCGTGCACACGGTCGACAATATGATTGTGCACCATGTGCTCATCAACACAACATGCACGCAACACATTCCAAGTGGCAAGAGTGTAAAAATGGTCCCGTCGCAGCTGGCACAGTCTGCGGTCGTCTGTGCGCTTTGACATGTTGCCATAGGTTGTTGGTTTAACCCATTAAGACCTGCAAGGCCGATTCTACAAAATGCCTTTCTGAAAAACGTATGCAATTGCTATATCACCGCATGGTGCTCAAACTTTTTCATGCGAGGACGCCCCCAAAATTATTATGTATTTGACCGCCGACCCCCATCTCAAAATATTTAGTTCCAGGGACCTCCAGAAGCAATCATTAAATGATTGCTTCTCTGAGTTACATGTTTGCTTTAAAAGAACATGTCATACAGTAATATATATTCAAAGTGTTCACAAAAAAGATTATAGCACGGCACGAAGGCCTGATTCTAATCATACTAATCAACATTTGACCTATACCATGCACTGCCTAATGTTTCCATGGTATTTTTCGGATATTAAACCTCAGTCGAAAAATGCACATTTTCAGTGCAAGTTAACTTAATGAGCGCACCCCATTAGATGTTGGAGATAGATAGACCTTTATTGATCCAGCGAGGGGAATTCAGCACTGCAGTTTGAGACTCTACAGACAGTACAGTATATATATATACAGTGTAAATACATATACCGGTATTCAGTACAGTATGCAATTGTTCTTTTTTTATTCATAGGATTGTATTTTATTATCCATAGGAGTTTTGGGTAACACTTGCTATGCATCCCATGTTATTGTCAAACATTTTTATACTTTTCAAAGTATAAACATTTTGAACATCACCTAATCCATGATGTCGCAATGGCTGCAGCCAGGGACTCCGGCTATATTCGGTGGGTTATGTACACTCCTCCTCGGCTATGGAAAGAAGTTTTGGGAAGCCCTGCCCTAGAAACAATGTTTGTCAAGTAGAAAAGGAAGTGAGACTTGACCTTCAAGCAGAGAGAGAGGTCCGTCTTCACATACCCGTCTTCTAGTGGAGTGAAATTACAGCTGTTGTTTGTGGAGCTGTGTCATCAAACCCACATAGTAGAACACTCACATAAACGAGAGAACAGCCATGCTCAAGCTGTGGGCCGAGGCCCACTAGTGGTCTGTGAGGATATTGGACATGTGGGCCCCCTGAATAATTATTGTCAAAAACACTACGTTTACTATAGCGGTGCCTGTTGGGCACTGGCCTACTTGGAACGATGCAAGTTGGAAATGAATGCCCCAACCAGTTATTACTTGCGCAAGCAGAGCGCGCAAGTACTAGTTTCGCCCAGGACGATATTCGATGCGTATGCACCGTCCCAGCAAAGGACGGTATTCGAGGCAAATTACGTAATGACTACTTGTTTGAGAGCTAGTTATACCAGTTATACCCTGACGTCATATGCTGGGACGGTGCATACGCATCAAAAGTGGCGCAAAGTAACCACAGTATACCGCTAATCATCTTACAAATTACATTATACACAGAGGCATTTAGTATTAATTTAAAGCAATTGACAATTTAAAATTAATTAAATAATTATACTGTACGTGATAACATATTTTATTTCAGTTTATAATATAAACTGAAATAAAATATGATCGATATCTGATGAAAAAAAAGGTATATTATACCTTTTTTTCATCAGATATCGATGATTTATTTTTCTTTGAGAAACTAAAAAGGGATCCAGAATAATTCTAAATCGGTAAAACTGTATTTATTTTATAGATAGAAACTTCATAATACTACTTTTTTACATGCATAAAGTAGGTAGGTAGCAAATAGCTAAACCTAATAATTCAACATTTCAAACGTTCCTTCACAGAGAAGCTGAGATTTGACAGTTTGTAGTGGTCGACAGTACTTGCGCGCTCTGCTTGCGCACTAGTGGGCCTTTTATGGCCTACTAGTGTGCAACAAGAAAGTAGGCACTCGACAGAGTGCTGTTCTAGTTATGTCTGTGTCCCTTTTATGCCCATATGGAGTTTCTTTTGTCAGGCATGCCCAAATATTGAGTCTATGCAGATGTCAGAATGATGTCAGAACAGGCCAGCTCCATAGAGATATAGGGGTGATCATGTCTAGAGCCCGGGAAAGGCTTTTGTGCTGGTTCTGGACAACGGTGTATCCGACCGACTCGACACCAGCCACTGCACTCCCTGTGGTGGTGTGGAACGCGTGTGTCGAATTTGAAGGCGGTTGGACGAACGGTTCTCTATAGTTACGTGGATTACAGACATGCACACGTACGTACGTATGTATGTACGTACGCACGCAAAGAGACTTGGCACATTTATAGATAACAGATTGGTCAAGCTAGGAACAGTCTGATTGATTGAATTGGTGTATTTAGGCATCGTATTGTGTCTTGTCTTTAATGTATGCATTGATCCGAGCAAAGCGATTTTCCCTTGTGGATAATAAAGACATCTAATCTAATCATCATGGAAACCATACCGATAAAAAGAGCAGTCGGATGCCAAGCAGGGAATATAAATAACGTCCAACTGAACTGCATTGTGTAATTTCCAGGGAACTACAGTATCTCCCACCACATATACTCCCTCGAGTTGAATGAATAATAATATATGGCCGGGGGACAACTGGTGGACTCGTGGGCAAAGCCTATTCTCGACACTGGAGCTGTCAGTGATGGTCAGGCCTTTGTGTATAGGCATTGTTGTTGTATGTTGATATTGAAGACAGCCAATGCTGCTGTCAGGTAATCGGCCAGCATGCATACCTGAGTTTAGCCCCTGCAGGTGTTGAGAGAGTGACAGTGGTACAGAGTTCACAGGAAACACTCGCAAGTTTAATCCCCACTGATTCATGGGCCGCATGCTTTACGAACCACGCGCATGCGGCACGCCAAGTCCCATCACAGAGACTTAACACGGTCAAGGTCATTAATTTACTGCGACATTGTAGCCATTTAGTTCTCATCCAGAGATGCTTGCAAATAGTTCATGTGTTGTTTTATTTAGATAACCCTCCTCAACACACTAAAAGTGGAGAGCAACGCTTCTGAACTGCTTTTAGAAGTTGGTGTCCAAACCTTTTGTGGCGTGGTCAAAGCATAAACATCGGCCCAAACATAGCCCACAGTTGTTGTATAGGCGAGAGGCACTTCTGCATTTCTCACAGAAGCGGGGAGTGGTTATAAGCACAAGCGGTTTAGGATTTAGTATGTCTCGTCCGGGCACACTGGTGGTCAAAGAAACACTGCATGCATCCACCCACCCCTAATTGGGTCGTGCGGTCAGTCGACTTTAGAATTTTCGACATGTGAAACTAAAGACTCGTACATAGTCTGGATTTTTGGTGGTTAGGTGACCACTGAACTACAACATGACGTCACGAGCCGCAGTGAAGAGCAAACCACCGCCACCGCTCCAGCCCTTCTCTCTGTTTTTACTCCCCACCGCTCAACGTTATTTCAGCTCTGGTGGTCAGCTCACCACCGGAGCGGTGGTCACCTTGCCACCGAAAATCCAGTCTATGAATAGGCCTTAACTTGAGGAGCATTTGTAAGCATTTGGAAAAGCAAGAGCACCTACAGTAGAAAGCAAATCTCCGGCAAGAATCATGCCCTAATAATAATAGAAATGTATGCAGTTGCAGTTCTACCTACAGCCACAAAAGTAGAGTTGTGCACCTTGTGATTACCAGCTGTACACCCTTTCCACTCTCTTCCTCCCAATCTCTCATACTCATTAATTATCTACACCTTTCTCTGTGATTTCTGTCATTCGATTTCTCGGCTGCAATTTCAAACACCTCGCACTCGCATAGTGAGGGAGGAGGAAGTAAGATCTGTAATATGATTGACATTGCGGCTACAGGTTGACAGTCAATTACACAATTGTACTGAAAATGGCTAATACCATGCCAGCCTAGTCTCAGGAAAGACACCTCAGACCTATTTCTTTTCTTTTTTAGACTTGACCATTGGTGTCCTTGTACACACACACAAAAATGAAGGGAAGGACAGGATGAAGAAACAACTGCAGATGGACTACTATGGATTATCGTCTGACATCTGAACAGGTATAGTTTTGTCCACTCCAGCTGTGTCATTTTGGGGTCTCATTGGATGGCACCCAGGTTAAACCTCAAACTCAGTTATTTAGAGTCCGGGGTAGCTCAGTCGCTTATATAGAGCTCTCGCCTTTGGACCAAAGGTTCATGGGTTACGTCCTGTATGGGTATGAGTATGAGTTGCACGGCTTGGGTACAGCAAGTCATGCGGGAAGTATAGGCTATACCGGGAGCTGATGGTTGGTTTGGCACGGTAACGGGGACAGTGTCCTGCGTGTTACTGGCCGATAGCGACAATAAGCCACTCTCGACCTACTTCTTCAGTTCTTTCATGCATGTTTTCCCGATTTCAGAAAGATAGATATAGATCAACTCTGAGTGCATCTCAATCCATGTCAGACTGTCTTATCTAAATGTGTCATGTTATAGATATGTGTTTTCTTGGGCTGGGCCTTAATTTTTGGGTCAAAAGGGAGACATCGAAGAGGAACGACGGGTGGGGATGGATCGACATTATGGAATGTCAGAACAGGTCAGCTCCATATATGGACATCTAAGGGTTTGAGGTCAGATGTAGAGTTGTTGGCCGGCTCCATATATGCTGATCTAGGTGATGATCCAGTCTTCTCCATGTATGGCTACAGGGTTTGATGAGGTCAGTGTCGTGATCTTCATATATGGAGATTGGCCATATATGGAGCGTGTCACGAGGCGTGACTGACAGACGGACTGACTGACAGGTTTTAGCGTGACTGACAGGTTTTCATAGTAAATGGTCGCAATGAACCACTTTCAATATGGCATTCCTGTTTTGGTCATGTTCATTTTGAGGCATGTTTATTTTCTCTATAAGTGGAAATGTATTTTTTGCCACCCCCTATTTCTTCCCCCCTGAAAGGACGCCTGTGGTTTTGTGTCCTGACTTTTCTGGTTGGCACGGGACAGCCTGCCTCTCCTCGTGTTTCCATACCTGCATTGCTGCATCGTCTGAACGGCTCTCTGCATTGTTGTGGCCCTTGTAACATTGCTGGTGTAATTATTTTTCCATGCCATTAAATGTCATTAAAAAACAAAGCACCAGTGGCCAGCAGGTGTTGGGAGGAGTGGTGTTGATGCATTCTTCTCGTCTCCAACTCCCACCAGCTGTCACTCTCTCAATACCCCTGCTCTTACTGTGGCATGTCCGGAATCGGAAATTGGTGACATAATATGGCCAGTCAACTATTTATATTTGATTTGTAAAAAAAACAAACAAAAAAGCAGGGATAAAACATCCCCACTGACCTGGAATGATCCCAGGGTAGAGAATAAACAAAGACGTGTATTTTCCTCTCTCACATACGTGGTTGTGTGTGTCTGTGGGATACATATTGGACCAATGAAATGCTCGTGTGATGAGCTTGATTACCTGAAAAGTATAAGGCTTTTAGACGTGGGTGGTTTGTCCCCGACAGTGACAAATGGCTGGTGGGACACCCTCCAATGTGTGCCTTTGCTCACTGTTGCTGTTATGGTGATGAAAGACATGTTGACTGAGATGACCCTGCCTTTGTTTCCCTTTGAAACAAAGCCTGTGCGCTTCGTTTGAGGCATCTTATTATACAACACGTCCCCCTCCACCGCAATAAGACAAGCATTGTTGCATACAGTATATACGTACAGTATATGTCATGGTGATTTATGTCCTACATGCGCAGCATGCACAAGCAGAGTAAAGTATGACTGCGACAACATAAACGGACACTGTCACGGTGCAGAAACACATTAGGCTGTTACTTTTCTGAAAATGAAAATAAATAAATAATAATAAATAAATAAAAATGAACCTGCGTTCCAATGAATCCAGAATAGTTATTTAGACACAAGCTCTTGTACAGTAAATGGTAATACTTTACACAACATTTATATAACTCACGGACAGACAGATTTCATCTACGCCGGTACAAGCCCACAACATGTCACATTTTGCATCGCAAAAGGAAACGATAGAACACGCACACCCACTGACTAACTGAACGCCAGGTGCTGGGCTGAAGCAAACGAAAGAAAGTAAGGTCCGCACACTGGACTGAGCTCCAAAAGCTTCAGATGAAGAGCCGTGAGGCTCGAAACGTCATGTCCCTGTGGTGAGAAAATAAAAATGTAAGCTTTTGGAGCTCCGTCCAGTGCAGACCTTATTTTCTTTTACATTGTTGCATCGCAACACGTACGTGGGCTTGTAGATTCTCGGCTCGCTGTACTTTTTTGTGACACTGTCACACAACAAAATAGGAGGAGCAGGCACCCCTGGTGGCACAGTGGTAAAAGGGCCAGTCCATCACTTAGGTGAGTTAGAACCGACCGTGGTACATCCGGCTTTGTCGAGCATCTATACGACCACAATTGACCCATGTTCGGGGGAGGGAAGCCTGGTGCATGGAAGGGTCGTGCAGATAGAGATACCCCTACAGGTTGGGGCGGCACCTGTCATCAGGGAATGTTGCGCGGGAGGAGTAGGACGAAGGCTCCACATCCTCCCGGTGGGGTCTCCTCACTGGCAGGTGAGTCGGTATAGGATGCAACAGCAGTGAATTCGCATAACGATGACATTGGGCAGAAAGGGGGGCGTAAAGCAAGCAAAAGAAAATGGGAGGAACATTAATTACATTAAATACAAAAAGTTTAAAAGTATGGACATACAAGCCCGACTACAGTGACAATTTGTTACTGTTACTGCACGCTCGATCCTAGCCTAGCCCCTTTGGAGAGACGTGCAGCACGCTCTATGTTGACAACCGGTGGACAGGTGTTCTATGCAGTCACTTGTCTAAGTATAGGACCCCCACCCCCACCCCCCATTCCCCACCACCCCAAAAAACCCCACGCATACCTACCGTGTTTCTCAACGATAATACATGGTGGCTCAAATGACTGATGGCACTGAAAAGCTATCCATCGTCACTTCTGCCAAAGACATCTCTCTCTCTCTCTCTCTCTCTCTCTCTCTCTCTCTCTCTCTCTCTCTCCATCTAACTGTGATGGACAGTAACAAAGTAGTTACAAAGGGTTAGGGGCTGGTGGGGGATATGTTTTATTCCTGTTTCTGGACACACTGAATTAAATTAGATAATATCACAATTTAACAATTTAATTAAAATTGTATGTAATAAAATTGCCATATGGAGCACATATGGCAGCGCATATGGAGACCGCATCAGGGGTCATCGCCATGTTGACATTCAAAATGAGCGGACAATAATATTACCAGAAACACTGAATGGTCATAAAAGGCATTCAAGTAAATGTACCAATTTGATGTGTTTTTACTTGAGTATTTACAATTTGCAATACTTAAAGTTTTATTCTACTCCACTACATCTAAGAGGAAGAAATTGTACTTTTAACTCCACTACAATTATATTATAACTTTAGATTAGTGATGGGAGATTAATCGGCAAACACATCGGTATTTGTATAGATTAATCGGCATTGGATCGATTAATCAATCAGACCATTTAATGAATCGGTCCGATTAATCGGTCTGTCTTTACAGATAAACAAGCCCAAAGTAACAGATCTACAACCTCACAATATTAAATAATAAGGTATTAGAGTTAAATCTGACATGTATTTTTCAGAATGGACAAAGTTATTATAATTTTTCAATACAGAATGAGATCATATCGACATCGGTAATATTGGTTATCGGCAATAACAGAAATTAATTATATCGGATATCGATATCGGCCAGAATGTCTCATCGGCACATCCCTACTTTAGATACTAGTCACTTTGTAGATTTTGATTATTATTACCAAACACACTAACCACTTCAGCCTTATACTGTACAGGTATATAGTTTGGCCATGTGAAGATAACAGATCTACAAGGGTACATTACTGTATGTAGATCGGCAATTTTCAAGATTTTTTTTTTTTTTTTCATTTTGAACTTGTGAAACGGGACATTCTGCACAATGACTACTTTTCCTTTATATTTTGATGCCTCATGAAGTGCATTTTGAATACGGGACTTGTACAGTAGGCTACTTGTAACCGAGCATAATCTACATTGCAGTATTGATACTTTTACATGAGTAAAAACATGTGGGTAACTCTTACGTCTCTGCACAATTATGATGGATGTGAGGTGCGACAGCGTTTAGCGGGCATAAATAACACTTGATAAACATTTAGCTGTTTGAACACATGACGGGATGTGATTAGAGTTTAAATTACAGTTAATGAGCGGTGACAAAGTGTGTGTGATTGATTGGACCCGAGTCATTTCACTGACACTATACTTGCTCGGATCGTATGTCTGTGGATGAATTAAACGGGGGAGGAAAACGAGCCTGGATGTGTCTGATGCTCCCAAGAGATCGTCCTGAATATGAATATATATATTATACAGTATACAGTACACACACACACACACACACACACACACACACACACACACACACACACACACACACACACACACACACACACACACACATATTTTTATTGGGATTGAGTACATGCACTTAGTTACTTTACACCACTCATTACATTACATGCACACATACAGTATGCATGCAAATGTATAACCCTAATCAATACATGCCTATTGCCTAACCTCACCCACATTGACTCTAGCGTAAGATATTCTGGTGCGGAACATTATAAGCAAAAATAACTGCTCAGAAGCCTGTGTGATTCTACGGCTATTTTCGGCAAAGACATTTAGTGTACAGCGAAAACAGGGGGGGGGGGCCCTATTATAGAGTCCTGGGGGACTACGATTAACTACGTATAGGTTTAAGTGGTTAAATATAGCCCATGTCAGGACACACACACACACACACACACACACAGTCACACACACACACACACACACACACACACACACACACACACACACACACACACACACACACACACACACACACAACATGATTTCAAACTAGGTATATAGACAGTGAGGAAAACAATAGAAAAGGGAAAATATATACAGTACATGAAATGAGTTATCCAGATTCGGGAAATAGTCACAAGTTATGTAAGCAATACATTGAGTTGAAATGGTGTCATACATACCCTCCATCAATCACATACTCCACTATTGATATAAACAGCTTAGGCAATCAACAAAACAAACACAATATTGAGGGATTCCCTTCCCTCTTGACCTGGCTATAGGGGTTACATAATATTATTTTCCTACGAGGGAGACCGGGCTAGAATCGTGGGTGTTACCGTGTTATATGTACCACATGAAACTGGATCAAGTGTTGTTATCAGTATTTTAAGAAGTGTTAGGTCGATGTTCTCAGAACGAATTGCCACCCCGGGTCATATGGGTACACACACACGCAAAGTTTAAGGCTGTTCGATACAACGGCACCCGAGCTATGCCTTTCATGCAGACAAGTGTTTTGTGAATTAATAGATAAAGAAAATAACTGCTGTGTTGGCATATGATGCATCCCCCCCCTGTGAGCTGATGTGTTGTGCATTCTCATGAGTTTAGGTGCTGTTCCATGCAGTTTGTACCTGAGATTTGGTTTGTACTTATAATAGTTTGTACTAGTACGCATAAAAGTTACAGAGATAAACATACTCACTGTCTTGTGTGTTGTTTGCAATACAGCATGTTTTATAGACTACTAGGGTGTTTTCCCTCGGCTTTGCCGGGTGAATCACCAGGGCTGTGGACTCTCTTGAAGCAGTCTTATTTTATGGCTCTTGATTTCACTAGAATCAGCAGCACGGCTTTTGAATGTGCGAAACAGTAGAATAATCCCCCCTCCAACCCCCCGTGGCCTCTGCTTTTACTCAAAAAAATCTGCCGGCAGAGTTCCCCTTGGGTGACTGGGTTGACTTGAAAATGGTTTCATTTGAAACAGTCTCAGACATGACTAATTCCGCCTCTGGGAGCAGGAGCGCTCAATCCCTCCATTCTCCCCCTTGTATGTCACCTTTTAGAGGTCAAGTATTGTGCTACTGTCTGAGCATGGTGACAAAACTGCACGGCATTCTCTTGTCCATCTCTCTCTCTCTCTCTCTCTCTCTCTCTCTCTCTCTCTCTCTCTCTCTCTCTCTCTATCTCTCTCTCTCTGCAGAATGCAAGACAGTGTGCCAGCCAGTGTTGCACACCAAAAATAGCCGATGTGGACGACATCGATGTGCAGCAGCTGCGTATAAATTAGATGTCAGATTCCCACTGGCACTGTGGAACCAGCCCTGGCATCGATCACATTAGAAGAAGATTTTGACATTGTTTCCGTGTGATACTGTAGGGACACCGTCTAATCTCCAGACGGAGTTGCCAGGCAGACGAAAAACATCAAAGTTCAGCAAAATGGAGGATGTCATACTGTGCCCTATAGACCCTATAGTCATTCATTTGTATGGCTGGTGGGAAATGTTATTTTTTTCATCCCTGAAAGGGCACTGCAGTGATGAAATGGGTCTTCAACAAGGACTTAAAGGCCTTGAGATCAGTCAAAAGTAACTGGTCAGCTGACCTTAGGCTTGAGGTCTGGTACTCTCCTCCTGTTACCAGGCAGAGCTGAACATTTACTTTAACTGGAGTTCAGCAGAACAAGAGTCATCTCTGATTCAGTTGGCTGTGAATTTAATAGACCCGCAATGTGGTCACAACTTAATTATCCTCTTATTACAGGCATGAGTGAGTGACGACCCAGTTGAGTTGCGAGCTCTGAGAACAAGATGAGTTCTGGAGTTTATTCAACACGTGGAGAATAAACTGTAGAGAAACAATTAAATTGCGACGCGATAGTCTCGCTTCAAGTTTTTTAAACATTCTCGAGAGCAATGTTTAGCTGTAAGGGACATTGTGCGTTTGTTTACATGGCTGCCATGCCTTGTAAATACATAATCACATAATCAAGCAGCGCACCCAGGTGCTCTGAGCCTTTCATTAGATCCCATAGATTTCATTAGGTCTGTTATTGAGCTCAGCGGTCATGATCCAGAAATAACACTCGCAATAGATGTAGAACGGATGATATTATGATATCGTTACTTCCAGGTGGAAATAACCTTGCATGTCCAAAACGTAGATCAGCTATTTTCACTACTCTTGTGCAACACTCTTGTTAAAGTAGGGCATTCATTTACGAAAAAATAATTAACAAAAAGTTGAAATATGCCTGACGGCAACGATAAGTACTTACGTGATATACATTTACAATGTACTAGATCGAGCAGTGACCATGGTATCACAAGCACAGCTACCAGAAGAGACTGAAATTGTAGAGCCAGTCGGCCAGATGTATAGTTTGGGCCGATATATCGGCCATTATTTGACTTATTGGGCGAGCCTATACTCATTACATGCAGTGCCCCCTTATCGTGTACTGAGAACCTCACAATAGTGACCATATCCTTAGAGCTGGTGAGTGCACTCAAACCCCAGCGTCCGCATTCTGCGGAAAAATGTTTCTACAAGCTAGATCTGCGATTTCCAGGGAAGACATTTAATGTAGGATGAAAACAGAAAAGAATCTAGTACAGAGCCCTGAGATGCGTAACCACAGCCTCAGCTCTGTTGGTTCTGACTGACAGAGGTGTAAAGTAACACTTACTTAAGTATTGTACTTTAGTACAATTTTGATGTATTTGTACTTTACTTGAGTATTTACTTCTACTCCATTACATCTCAGAGATAAATATTGCATTTTACTCCACTACAATTATTTGAAAACCTTAGTTACCATAGTTACTTTGTAGATTTTGATTAACATTACAAAACATACAGTAGGCTACATTAACCACTGCAGCCCTAAATAGTAAATACATTTTGGCCATTTGAAAATAGACGATCTGCAAGCTCAGAATGCATCGCGAGGCGACAGATTGTGATCTTGTAGATCTGCTATTGTCAAAAGATCATTATACATTTGAAAACTTTATCCTGCACAATGAGTACTTTTACTTTTGGTACATTTTGATTCAAATACTTTTACTCCATTTTGAATTCCGGACTTTGCAGTATTGATACTTATACTGTGTGTAAATGTGAATGCGTCTTCCACCACTGCCGGTGGACTTGGTTGTGTTGTTTCGTCGATGTGTGCAACATGTGTGTGTACGGACTGAGCCAGTCTGACTCTGACAAGTCCCAGTCTAAAACTGTCACGCCCGATGACCATCCACGCCTGGCGGTCAGCCGGACACGCGTGTTGACCTCTCTGAGGCCGGTATGTGGGGTATAGTGGGGTTGGTCTTGCTTACAGACACGGGGTCAAGCTCTCCGCTGTCATAAACATGTCTGTCCGGCCGGGCCGCTGGGGCCGCTCCCATTTGATTGATGGAAGTACTTTCATGTTCCTCGCTGGCGGTCACACCACTGCGTGCGAGAACGCTGCGCACGCCAAAGTCCTTTATAGTGGTCCTAAAACGTAGTCTTCAAGAGGCAAGAATGTGGCCATACACACTGGTAGCCAAATTGCCCATTTCGTTTTTTTAATGCAGGGTAAAGAAAACCAACGGTTTTCGGAAGCAACTGCCTTCAGGGTCTACAGAACACATTGCATAGTCACACATAAATATGAAAGACATGCAGACATTTATGGAATTGGTAAGATGTTCTTCAGCAGTTGATTTGTAATGTCCTTATAGAGCATCAAAGTCTGACGTCAATTTCGCTATAGGGCGCTATTCCATGGGTTTGTGTATTTTTTTATTTGTATATTATAATCCCCATAGGGGGATCTTATATTGCATCATAATAAGAACTGTGTTTGAAATATAAACAAATCATCCTGGTTTCACTCATGGATATGAAGAATTAACTGTTTTTCTCACCCCCCTAGTGGGGAACTCAGATTAATAATTAACTGACTGCGAGAAAACGCAAATGTTACTGCTGCCCAATTAGTTACATTTTTGCTAGAAACAAACTGTATCAAATTTGGGCATTCTACGGTGACATGTGCCTCTGGCTCAATGCTTTGTGAAGTCTAATACACTGGCGGTGGTGAATCAGAGGGAATCCAGACACTTTGTATTCAGTGTGCAGCCGAGGGGAGTATACTGTAGACGGGAAGGAATGACTTTGTCAGACACTGTCACCTTCTGAACCCAAGCACCACCTAACAGGAAGTGATGCGTGCAACTCCCGAGAGCACCAAAGCATCTGAAAGAGCGAAATATGCTCAGAAAGGCCACATAGCCACCTTTCTAATGTAATGTCTGATGGTGAAGATGAAAAATAGTACTTAAGGTATTGAGGGTTTAAGTGGTTAAATGTCTGAAAATGCACATTAACATGAGATCACGTGTAAACAAACACAACCCAGAGACAGCCGACCAGAACCAGGCAGCTGTTGTTTACTTAGACGGTGACCCCATACGTTGTTGAGCGGAGAAATGTCGAATCTGCAAAACGATTGTAAACAATAGGGGTCCCTGCTTCGTCGCTCTCTTGGCTTAACGTACAGATCCTCAACCTTAAACACTAAACCGTCTAGATTTTCAAAACTGGACATGGCTCTAGTCTGTACTTGCCCCCCCCCCCCCCTCTCTCTCCCAAACCTTTAGCCAAAAATAGCCAATCTACGCTGCGACACATTGTGAGCTTGTAGATCTGTAGATATGTCCCCTTGAACAGGGACATGCAGAGAATGTTAGAGAGGCAGGGAAAGAAATTCCCTAAACGGGCATTTTTGGGAAAAAATTGGGAAGTCTGTGGATTTACAAGATCACAACTTGAGAGCTTGTAGATCAGCTAGTTTTTGGGGCGCGACACCGCACTCTTTATACTGAAATGTCCGTGTTTGACATGGATTTCTACACAGAGGACAAATTATATCAACGCAAAATGCTGCGTTCAAGTTCAGGAGTGTTCGGAAAAAGGCAATTCATCTGAATCCTGCCTTAAGATATGACATGGAAAGGGACCGGGGGGCATATTTGCATTTCTTTCGCCATAGTAAATGCTGCATTCATGGTCTGGAGAGGGCAGTTTTTTTGACACAGATAAAAGGTCATGGGCTCAAGCCCCCTTTGAGGTCCATGTGTGCAGTGTCTGCCGGATTGAAAGTTAAAGATGTATATACGTTTCTAAATTAGTTTATTATTGATGTACAGTATGGTAGGCCTATATATCGTTGCTGTCGGGCAGAAATCTCCATATTCTGACTTTTTGTAAATGATAACGCCCTATGCTACAGTATGCAAGAGCATCAAAAGTAGCAGATATGCATTGCAAGCTCGAAGCGTGTTGAGCCGTTTTGCTACTTTTGAATTACTTTTGAAAACTGCTTTGCACATATGAGGTTTCCACCTGACAGAGACGATATACGTACATGAATGGCTGTATGGCTGAGATTTCAGTTCCTTCTCTCTTGTCCTCCATTTAAACTGGGGTTACTTAAGGTTTTATAGGCTAAATATCTGTCGTCGTCGTCCCCCCCCCCCCCCCCCCGTGTGAGAAACAAAAAATGGGAAGCGCACGGTTTCACATTGAAGTTTCACTTCAATATGTCCCCGAGTTGATTGCTGCCATGGCCTCTAGTAGCGCTACAAGCAGACCTTGTCATTCTAAGAGAGCCCCTCTCTGATAAGTGCCAAGATGGAAGGTTAGTAATTGCATTGGTTCCTCCTTTGGTCATGTGTCATGTAGGATTATAGCTCTCTAATCTGTGGCAGCAATTGTCAGCAATTTTTTACTTTACTGGAGTATTTCCAGTTTTCAATATTAGCCTATTACTTCTCTACATCTCGGAGGCGATGTTGCACTTTTCTTTTATCCCACGATTTTGCAACCAAGTTTTTTTTTTTCACCCAGTGCCAATTATCTAATGTAATCCTGGGCGCTACACTTCCTCTGCCAACCTGGGGGGGGGGGGGGGGGCAGCGGACTGACCTCATGCCTCCTTATATACATGAGGAGTCCAAGCTGCTTAATTCTTTTCACCTGACAGGGGGGAATTTCCCCAGCCGGACGTACAGTAGTGCGTGGAAGGAACACGTTATTCCGTCCAGTTCCTTTCCCCTCCATCAGGCGCCAGGACCTTCTAGCTTTGAGGCGACAGCACCACCGACTGTGCCACCGTACCCACAAATGTTGCACTTTTTACTCCATTAGGCCTACATGTATTACTTTAGTAACCAGTTACTTTGTAGATTTGTATTATTATTACAAAACATACATTAACCACTTGCTCTGTGTTGTGAGCTATTTTCAAAAGATTTGTGTATACATTTGTGAAATGGGACATTTCATAAGCTACTTTAACTTTTGGTATAGGCTACTTTATTATGTATATTTTCATGACGGGAATTGACTTTAATTTTCAAAATGTGGAATTGACTTTCATTTACAAAATGTGGATTCTGCTACTTCATCCCCCACTGAGGAAGTCCCACACTTATAACACTGTCTGACTCCGTCAGTCACACGCCACACAACTGCTGGGTGTGAGTTTCGCTTTCCAAAGGAATCCATGAGCTCATGCATTCTGGATGGCTTTCAGATTGGCTATTTTCAATATTCTTTTATAAGACGATACATTCTCACATTTTTGTAGCACGTTTTGTAGCTGGTGAAATAATTGAGAAATAATTGTGTAATTACTTTTCCTTTACTTTGAGAACCACTGCTCTATCTACAGTATGCCACCTGGCAATCGTTACCTTTACGGCTGTAATTCTCTATAACCCTTTTCAAAAAACTTGCAATATTTCTGTTATTTTGCTATTTTCCTCCGACGTACACTAATTTTCCCTGCACTCTAATTCCATGTCCACAGAGCACAGAGCACCAGAAGCTGCTCTGTGCTAAAAACAAATCAATCAATAAAGTGTTTATTAACTCAAATCTGTGGAAACGGATGAACCAGGAGCAAATCAAAAAGGATAAATCGTAAATTGCAGAAAATTGGGAGTGGCTGTAAGTGCAATGGGCAGTGACCATGTTGTTATAGCTGAAGATGTTCAAAAACAATGAGCTTGTGTGCTGTTTTCGTCGTATTACAGCGTCAGACAGTGGCATCGTCCTACTTGGGGCTTTTAAAAGTAAAACTCTGGACATATGCAGTGAGATTTCATCTTCTTCTGGTAGTGCCATATTTATCTTGGAAACAAAGGGCAGCCTGGCCGGGTGTCTCTTATTTCAGTGGTTTTCAACCCTTTTCAAGGTCCATTATTTATTCTGCATTTGAGCCACAGGACACCATTTGATGAGATTTAGCCTCTCAAGGTTCAAGGTTACTTTATTTTGTCTCCAGGGGAGAAAGAGCCGCAGTGCAGCATATGTACATACATACAGTACATACATACATGCATACATACATACATACATGCATACATTAGGTATGCGGTCTAGCCTAACTTGGACTCAGGGGGGTGGACGCCTCTGCCTTGCATAGTCCCCAGTGAATAGGCATTTTGCCCTTCACTGGTAACCCTATTTTGGATTAGTTTTAAATATATGAAGGTATGGTGGGCTGGGCTCTTTACAAAAAAGGCCCCCCTTTTAAAATACTACACACATACATACATACCCACCTACATACATACATTTCAGACGTTTTAGCAGTTTTTAAGGACCCACTTTTAGGCCAGTGCACCAGAGCAAGCTTTTGCCTTTTTTTAAACCCCACCCATTTTAACCAAATACATACATTTCAGAAGTTTTAGCAGTTTTTAAGGACCCACTTTTAGGCCAGTGCACCAGAGCAAGCTCTTGCCTTTTTTTTTAAACCCTACCCATTTTAACCAAATACATATACATACATACATACATACAAATAAAACACCCAAGCCAACATAATATGCAAAAAGGAGCAGCACCTTAGTACCCCTCTAAACCTTCTACCCCTACCCTGTCTGCCCTCTACAGGGTAGGGGGCAGACAGGGTTAAGGAGTGTGATTGACAGAGTGACGTATAGGAATGCTTGTGCCTATATATTATATTTGCATGCATGGTGGACATCGTACCTCCTACCTGATGACATTAACCTATACTCAGGGTATAGTACATGGGAGGGGTCAGACACAATTTTCTTAGCCTGCCCAATGGTGGCCTGCTCAAAGATGACCTGGGGGGTGATGGGAGACCAAGACATATTTTGTTACTATCAAGAGTTAAAGATCTACAGTATAAGGGTCCATTTGGTTACCAACTCTCCATTTAGCTGGGGACCATTCTTATTTGAATCGCAGGTAGTTGGCAACCCTACAGAATGTGATGCTGTATATAAGTATATATGTTGTATACTGTAAGTATTAAACGTGATGACGCGGGACGCGTCCGCGTGCATGTTCTATATTGATGTGTCAGACAGCACTGTCCGGAGGGAGCGCAGTGACAGAGGAGAAAATCACCGCTAAAACAAGGTGGCCATGCATCCTATGCTGAGTCTCCTGACAATGATTTATGGATGTTTAGATTGAGAGTGAGGAGGCCCTGAACAACTCCCCCTTTAACTCTCTCGCACGCACACACACACACACACACACACACACACACACACACACACACACACACACACACACACACACACACACACACACACACACACACACACACACACACACACACACACACACACACACACACACACACACACACATACACACACACACACACACACACGCCAATGCAACACTCAATCGAGATTGCCGTTCCGCACCACACTATATTGAGGATGGGTTGTCTCTCTCTGCTCATCTCCTCTCTCCCTGCCTCCCTCCATCTATCCGTCCATTATGTTCTCCTCTCTCCCGTCCATCTGTGCAGTGAGCTAATTTCCTGCTTTGACGAGTGCTGTCTTTGACTGTCTGATGCACTTCCCCTCTGCCCGGTCTGGCGCGGAATGAAAGTGCCACAATGCATGCGCTTGCCCTGCGGTGTCAAAGAAAGAAACCCAATTTACAGAGAGATCACAAAATGCAGGTCAAATGGTGCGGAATCCCCCTCTAAGTAAGTGTGTGTGTGTGTGTGTGTGTGTGTGTGTGTGTGTGTGTGTGTGTGTGTGTGTGTGTGTGTGTGTGTGTGTGTGTGTGTGTGTGTGTGTGTGTGTGTGTGTGTGTGTGTGTGTGTGTGTGTGTGTGTGTGTGTGTGTGTGTGTGTGTGTGTGTGTGTGTGTGTGTGTGTGTGTGTGTGTGTGTGTGTGTGTGTGTGTGTGTGTGTGTGTGTGTGTGTGTGCGTGCGCGCCACAAGGCAGGCCAATAAAGCCATGCTGTCGATACAGAATGAGTCATTTAATCAGTGGGAATGCGATCACGCAGGTAGTGAGCGCAGTGGGCAGTCCACTCACAGGGGTCGAGACACATCCATCATTAACAGCCAATGACGGTGACACTAACAGATTCCAAGGCGCCATTCAGAGAAGGTGACATAATTATATATACCCATGCATGCATGGCTTTTACATGTGGTCCCCCTGGACCCCCCCCTTACGTCAGGGCTGCTCAAAGTGTGGTTCGGGGGACTCAATCAAAGTGATTGATGAAGACCATTATAGTTTTCTAATTTGCCATTCTCTCATGGTGGTTGGTTAATTGGTGTAACTGGCTATAATATCCCCAGGCTGTGGTAGAGCTGGCGATTATTTATCGACCGATTCTAAAATAATACGGACCCCTGGGTCCTATATGTTGAGAGGGTCAGAACGCTATAGATGGGCTAATTCAGCCTTAGCCACTGAGACCAGATTATTCTAAATAGGGCTTCTCGTTTTCAGGTGGTAAACAATTTCAATTTGGAGACCCCATTAATCAGCTTTAATTTAATTGACTGTTCCACTTCTAATTTTGTCTTCTCGTTTTCTGTCTCCTGATTGGATGAAATCGAAATATCCGATCTGTTTCTAAAGACCTCAAGGGATGGGAGACTCCTGTTATGTACTGAACAAACATTCTATAGCAGAGAATAGCTATTCAACACTTATTTAACACTTGCACCTGCTTTAATTAAGCCTGATGTAAACTTCATTATACAACGGTTTATAAATAAATTAACCCATTCTGACCGGGCACCCATTTTGGTGTTGGCATCATGTTATGCTTTAGCTATTGAAAAATAGCAGATCTACAAGCTCATATCGCGCCACCGAGTGGCGCGCTACGAGCTTGTAGGTCTGCTATTTTTGAAAAATTCGAAGAACGACTGACATTTTTAGAATCTGATCTCAGGTCAGAATGGGTTAATCAGACCAGTGTGTGTCCTGTGGAAACCTCGTATGAATCTGATCTCAGGTCAGAATGGGTTAAGCATAATTCTGACGGAACGGAAGAGCCCTAATACAGTTACAACTTACTCCGGAAGCCAAAAGTATTACCAGACAGCTGAACGAGCCACTTTTGAAAGACGGCAAAGGCACGAGTTTTATTCACCACAGGGAGGAAGGAAAGCAAGATGGAACGGCATGGGTGATGAGATGAAAGCGACACAGAGTTGAGCCTGATTTATAAGCCGCCGTACGTACGCCGATCTACATGCTCACACATGTCGGTGCATTGTGTTTTTTTTAATGAATGAATGAAGTATCGGAGCTTGGAGGTGGCGAGCTGAGGAAGAGAGGAGGAGGAGGAGGATGTTTCAGGTGGTGGCTGAATTCGTGGTGTTTTGGCCTGAATTAATTTTCAATTGGAATCGGGAGATAAACAAAGACAATTAAGCGTGGTGCCCGCCCAGGGGAAAGGGGGATCGGTGCACGGTATACCAGAGCCGTGTTGTTGACTCTACGGCTTTGTCGAGGGGGCCTTGTTTATCTTTCATGAGGCACGGGAAGCTCTTGTTCCGGGGTGTGTGTTTAGATTGTAGTTCTGTGTCTAATGAGCATAGTATATGTAAAGAGCCAAGCAGCGGCAGCCCCACGATGCTCTTTTCTATTTCTATCCTCGCTCCGGCGCTCTCAGGGGGGAGGGTATATAATACAGTTTCCTGTGCGAGGCAATGCCACAGGCTTTCTCATTACGAATTCTTTGGCGGTTCAAATGCCATCAGCCAAACGAGTGTATAGGCCTATATGTTTTTTTTTTCTTTTCTGAAAGAGATTTCTATAGTGTAAATAATTATGAACCAGGACGCAAGTCTGCCCTCGTACAGTACCTTCTGTATGTTATTTCAATTAAACCTCCGTGTTTTGTAATAAACACATAATGAAGCCGAAGGCACATTTTCGGTGCGCCGTGGATAATAATAATTTATTTTAAAAAGAATCTCCTTTCTAGTGTTTCTATTCAATTCTGTCCACCTCCATTTCAATTCTGTCCACCTCCATTTCAATTCTGTCACCTCCATGTGTTCCTGTTTGATTCTATATGATAGACTTGTCACCGCATGCATGCTTTTTAGATGGATGACAGGGCCATCCATCTAAAAGCAGAGCTGCAGGTGGCCATCTCTGCATGCCATGGTCCATGCTTATTCTCTGGCCAGACACATTCCGAAGGGGCCCATTAATTGTGACTGATCTCTGGGAACAAAACTGAGCCTCATGGCCCTGATGTTTCATCGTCAAAACACTGTAAAGCCTCCTCTCCGCTCACCTCCACCATGCAGCTAACCCGGGGATGGTATACCGTTTGGTTAGATGTTTCAGCAGTGCGCAGTGTTCATTTTGTCGACCGAAACTACAGCGAAAAATGTTTGTCTCATTAAAGACTAATTATATTGACAATTTCGGCAACACATAAAAACTAGACTAAAATGTTAGGGAGGGACTAGTGGAGGAGAGATCCAGTAGAACTAAAAAAATGCCTTGGTTGTGCTCGGGAGCTTACTGTAGAATGTAGATAATCAATTTTCAGCATGCAACCAAGTGTTAACGCAGGCATTACGATGCCATCAAGGCTTGGTAAAGTATATTTTTGTAGACGAAAGCAACGGTAGCCTAAAAACTAGACTAAAACTACAACATTTCAGAAGACTAAAATGTGCTTCAAACTATGAATTAAAATGTATTCAAAAGACTATGACTAAATCAAAATTTGCTGTCAAAATCAACACTGCTCCACCCACCCCCGCCAGCTAACCCGGGGATGCATGCCGTATTGTCGCCTGGTTGGATGTTTGAGGAGTGCGTTGACTCGTTGAGATAACGCTGACATCAGTTTTTTATCTCTGCAACGTTACAGGTGCAGTCGTATCAAAAGAGTACACACACACACACACACACACACACACTCTTATCTGTCCGCGGCACTCCTACACTACACACAACATACTATATGGTTATACAGTAGACATGCTTTTACAGCATAATTGTCACTGTGTCGGGTGGAAACCATAATACTGTTGCTTTTAAGGAAAGGGAGAAAAATAACCTTGTGCGTTCCAGTGGGTCCGATGTACAAGTTGGCAGTTGTTGTTTTGTTAAATTGCCAAAAAATGCTATTTGTTGGCTATTTTCACTACTCTATTATGTGTCACTGTCATATAAATAGGGTTATATAATACAAATATGACGGAGATACAAGGTTTCTCCATATTGTGACAATGTATTCACCCAAAGGCACAAACACGTGCCCAGGCATGTTGAAAGCTGTTATCTAGATTACACTATAGACACTACATACACATAAAGTAAACGTTATTACCTAGTGGTAAAAAATGTGGTTTCCGTGACATGTACAGTAAACAGTCCCACCTACTTTATGGGGCTGGTTGTTAAGGAATGCAAACACAGACCCGGGCAGATGTAGAGTGACGGAATGACTCGTCGTTAATCATTGAGAATCCTTTTCCTTCATCAAATATACGAGCTCGGATAATGGAGTTGTCAATTAAAAGGCACAACCCAGTGCAAGTATGGTGCTCTGTACTGTATTAACTTAAAGCCTATACACTTGTATAAAGTGATATTTCGGGGGAAAAAACTAACATTGTATTTAGGTGAAAGCTCTATATTCTGGGAGTAATCATTGGTATAGAGAGTGTTTGTTCAGTAATGGGGGGTCTCCCCAGCACTTTAATAGCCTAAATGAAAAATATGTCTGGATACTAATTTCATCATCCAATCAGTAGAGAGAACCCCAAAAAGATTTATCAGCCGATGTTCCAGTTCCAATCTTGACTGCTCGGTTTAGATCTTTCATCACTTCCAATTTCACGTCATCCTGCGTGTCCTGTTATAGGCATTCTCTCTCCTGATAGGATGACAAATCTGAAAAGGCATTTTCTGTATTTAACACTTAATACATTACTAAATAATATCATACATAATACACAATACATAATATGTATTTCTTTTTACATTATTATTATTTATTTATTTGATGTCCCATTCTGAAGGTGGGGTTTCGCGGTCTCATCGTGCGGTGCCTCAAATGCACTGTGAAGTCTTGTTACCCGAGGCCACTAATGGCATGAATAGAATACACCCGCACACTGTGTATTTGCTCGGTACAAGAGTATTTTCTTTAATAATGTAACGTTTCGGTCCCTCCGGACCTTCTTCAGGCACCCGAGGCCACTAAAAGACACTGGCTGTTGTTATAGTCCATATACTATGAATTATATCCATGCTGTCAGAATGGCAGCCTCTGGTGGGCATTACCCATTCCCTGCATCCACAATTACACATGTGTTTGCCATCACACCACTCAACTCACAGTCAGCCAATCACAGTTTAGGTGTGCCATATATAACCAGCAACTCACCCCACACACTCCTCAGTCAGTCTCCAGCCTTCACGCCATGCAGAACCTGCAGCTCTCACTGCGTACCCTACAACACCTCACTTCTCTGCAGCCGTGCGTCATTGACCAATGTAAGCGGCCTTGAAGTATTCTAAGTGGATCACTTTGCCATAATGTTGAGTACTTTGCCATACGATTGGTCACATAGGCCTATGTTGTAGTGTATAAATGCCCAGTGAGTAATAATCTGTATGTGTATATAACTATATACACATCAATCCTGTTGCCATATGTTCTGAGCTATATCTGATTTATGGTCCCTTATTGTTTAATACGAGTTGCTAATGTGTTCCTTTATTTACCTTGTTTATATAAACCACGGTTTCACGGAGAAATAAACCTGACTTGTTAAATGTACCTTGGTGTCACAACCCTCTCTTTGACTGGAGAACCTTGGGTGGTCAGCTCATAATCCAACTAGTAAACACAACCAGCAGAGAATATTTATTACTATAGTATGGACTACTATAGTCCATATGTGATGCTGGACAATCTGTGGTGCTGTCGGTCGAACCCATGGCATAACATGCTATCTAAATGACACAGACGAAAACTAAATGGAAACTAAATAAACAATTCGAGAGACTATATGACTAAAACTAAAATCAAAATTTGCTGCCAAAAACAACACTGCTCCACAACCTGCATGGGCAGAGCTCATGTGTGCTTGGCTGCTGACAGATGGCAGTCACCCCCGGAGAAGAGATGGTTATGGATGGAGGCATTTGGCCAAAGTCACCTTGTGATTTACAAAGCTACGGAGAACTGTCTTCAACTGTTTAAAGCGTATACTTATTGACCGGGGTCACCTGAGATCTCCGCCTATACTGCTAGGGGTCCAAATGGACCTTTGCAGGTCTGTAACTTTTTTGTTGTTGCTTATAGACCAAAACTGCAAACTTGTGCAGTGGTTCTCAACCTTAAAGTAGGCCTAATCATATTTGACCCCCCCCCCCCTCCCCCTTCACAACGCGAGGCATTGTGTGCTTGTACTTCAGCTATTTTCACAAGCTTGTAAAATGTTTGAAAGTTTTTATAGTTTTTTCCTTTTAACTCACTTATTTTCAGGTATTAAATACAATAAATAGGTCTTAAAAGGCACCTGCGGGGAAGCCCACAACATCATGTGGGGACGCCCCTGCGGGTCCCGACCCACAGGTTGAGAACCACTGCTCTAGTGCGTAGTGTGATTTGTCATTTAAAATGGATATTGGCTGTTCGGGGCTATATTGATGAATGAGTTCAGAGCTATTGAAAATAAAAACAAAACAAGCAAAGAAAACATCAATTATTTCAACAATGGGACTTGGATGCTAATTATGTTATTGTTCTCATGGTCTTCCAACTATGACGATAATGACAAAAGACGTTAGTGCTGATAAGGACATTTATTACACACGCACGCACGCGCGCGCGCACGCACGCATGCGCACAGGCACACTTGCGTGTGTGTGTGTGTGTGTGTGCCTCTGTGCGCGCGTGCGTGTTTGTAATTTCCCCTGTAGATGGACTGAGAGCAGGATTAGAATCCAAGGACTCAGCCACCGTTCAAGCAAGCAGCAAAGTGACTCTGAGCTAAAGCTAAATAAGAGCTTTGTGTTCATTTCCACATGATCTCTGCTTGGCTTGGTTTGACAGGATCCACAACCGCACGCCTGCTAGCTAGCTTGATATGTCCCTATACCTTTTCTGTCATGTACAGTATTTGGACCACATGCAGTAGCGTCCCTTATATTCTGGGGGCGAACATGTATGCCGAAAATAGCAGATGCGAGTATACATACTGTATATTGACTATTTTCAAAGAACAAGTTTTGGGGGTTTTGGGGTGGGGGGTTCCCCAGATGAGGGGATCCCCAGATGGTAAGAAGTAAGAGTTGGAAAACAAATTGGCGTAGAGGAGGGAGAATGGAGGGGGACTTCGGTAAGTTAACCCATTCGAGAATGCGGACTAGCCAACATCAACTCGGGACTCCTGAATCTCACCCTCCTGTCTAGCATCAAGGTCTTGAGCCCTGCAGTGTTGTCGGTGTGTAGACATTACGCCAGTCAGGGCCCTTTCCGGCTCAGTGAACAACATAGGGATTCAATTCTACACAGGCCTTTTGTACACAGGCCTTATGCCCAGCCTTGTCTGTTTGTGTGTACCCCATAGCAATGATTTTATTGGCTGAGCAACCCATAGCGATGATTTTATTGGCTGAGCAAAGTATGTATTGAGGATAAAAGTGAGAACAGACAAGTGAGGACGCCAATTGTGTTTCGCCGGAATGCGATTATGTATGATGACAAGAGTGCCCCTCACTTCACACGGGTGTCATTTTTAAAAATAACCAAACATCTAAATTGACACGGATGCTTTCCCGGGTTTTAATGGGTTAAATGGTGAAAAGATGTGGGAGGGCAGGGAATGTGGTAAGTATAGGTGTTGAGATCCTATCCTCTCCAAAGCCAGCTAATGGTGTACTTGGGTCCAGAGGTCTTCACGTTCTCCAAAGATAGCCAATCTACAAGCGCACAACGTGACACGTTGCGACGCCCGGTGAGCTTGTAGACCGGCTATTTTCAAAGAATGTGTTCAATGCTTAACGATTCAACCGATTAAGCCCTCAAATTTCGGTGGAAACATTTTATAATATAATGGATATAATTCTCCAACCTAGAAAATCCAGGAAGCCCAGCTAATCATAATCGCCAAGCTGAGGATGAATTTGGTCTGGCACTCAGCTCCGCAGTGATAGTAGCATAGTTCAGGACACGTGTTACTAGTAAGACTAGAGGTTCTAATATCTCTGCTGTTACTGATGGAAATGTCTAGGCTGCAGTGGTGGAAGAAGTATTCTGATTTCTATTTTGTAGAATAATATATAATAATCTAAATATGCAAAGTAACTACAGTCACTAAAGCGCAAGTAAAGTAAAGGTATAGGCCTACCTCGAAATTTTACTTTAAATACAGTAGTACTTAGTTACTTTCCACCACTGGGAACTGGCAGTCTGGCTGCGAGAGAAGCAGACCTCTCAACCGTGCAGAGGGAGAGAGAAAGAGAGAGGGAGAGGGAGAGAGAGAGCGCAGAGAAAAGGAATAAACAACTTGAAAAGCAATGAATGTAGAGTGGCGCAGCTATCAGATCCTTAATTGTTACTGGTTTGTCCTTTAAATCTCACTCAGTGCCACAGGACGCCTTATGACGCCTCCCGCTTAATTGCTTTGTGATAAGAAAAAAACCTTGGGAAGTGCTTTCGCCCTTCCAGCCAGTCGCTCTTCACTGCTGCCTTAATTGTCTCGTCGCTGCAGTCGATAATCAAGCACCGAATACATTTCCCTGAATCAAATTTTAATGATTTCCTCTGTGTGCACTGGTGCACATTGCTGCGTTTTGTTGCCATTATGAATGTGCCACTTAGTCAAAGATGCTACACAATATCCACAGACAGTTGGAAAATACAGTAAGATTGATAGCCACAGCCCTATAGGAGAGCCACCGGCTACTGATGGTCATCTCTCTCTCTCTTTCAAACGTTCCATTTGGTTTCATTTTACACTCTGAAGAGTTAAAGATCTAATATGGGTCCATTTGGTTCCGAACTTGGTCCCCATCATTAGCTGGGGACCACCCGGAACCTCCTCAAGGACCACTGGTTGAGAACCACTGCCCTAGAGCCACACAAAAGTAGCACAATAGTCAAACTAGGAGCTTGTGAGCTACAGTATATATCAGTCTGGGGTCCTTGACAGAAAAATGTTTCGAGAATCACTGAACCGGAGTCATTATTCTTCTCATCATTCTTTTCTCTGCCTTTGATTCATTCACGTGTTCCTTGTTTGACCTGACAAGGAATGTCTCTGGGTTTGTAGGCCAGGGCTCCGCACTGACGGATCCCTGACGGATTTCGGCGATTAACCTACATGCTCTGGGGTTGTAAGACCCTGTCTGGAACTCCAGAGGCCTCTCTGGATTACCAGCAGCAGGTCACGCAGGGCACCTGCCTGGTAAAGGCAAAGGTCCCGAATGCCCCGTGTTACATTTGAAATAGGTATATCGTTGCTGTCAGCTAGAAACCCTTGTATCTCCATATTTCAATGTTTTCGTAAGCCGGCTATTTATGATACTTTTGAAAAATATTGAAAGTAAAAGTAGTTAAGTGTGTCTGTGGGTTTTGTATTGAACCAATGATAAAAGATGACCCGCACACTGCCACTTGAAAAGTGCATGTAGGATAATTTGTTTATTTAATACATTGTCCTATACGTACGTGTACCTTGCAAGTGGCTGAGTGCGGCTTATCGTTCATTGTTGATGTTCACGATGTTCACGAAAGTCTTGTATTGATATTGAACCAATGAAAAGTATTATCAAGAGCTTGTGACTCAACAAATAAATACATGGAATCATTGGAACACAATATTTTTCCTAACGGGTTTGGACATCCGGCCAACAGGGAAGATAATACTAGCCTCTATGCCTATGTAGACACAATTATAATTGTATCTAAAAGAAAAACACACAAGAGGCTTCGATGCAAGCAGCTCACATAACTTGAACGCTTCAGGGCTCTTAATGGCATTCCAGCCATGCTTGTACTGTAGGTTAAACTTGCAGGTCATTCGTTTAAACAAGGATCACGACAAAGGGTACGGCGATAATTAAACTCCCAACAACAGTTCCTATTGCACTGTCCAGTGATTCCTAAGCATCTCCCCACTTCCTCAAGTTACACATTTTATTATTTTCTTTCAAATTTGATATTGTGTGTGCTGCAGTGATCGACAGTCTGACACTAGTGACACCTCTGACAGCTGATGTTGTATTTCCCAGATAAGGAAAGCGGTTTCTAGCATGAATGATGGAAATGATCATTTTCTTTTTTTTTATTAGCATTTTTAATAGAGATTCTGACCTAGAATTTCACATGGCAAACTAATGATACATCTTGCTATGCGGCAGGGTTTTGATGTGTTAATTGGCTTTACTGATCAAATCAACATTTGGCTCTTTGATATGATAATGTCTTTTATTTTCATTTCCACTAGATGAGTTTGAATTATGTTGTGTCTAGATGAAAGGTGTTGCATAATGGCAGTGCTTGGTGGAATACTCCCATGTTTTACGTTTGTAAAAATATGAATACTGCAATATAGAAATACTATGTTACAAGTGAAAGTCTGGAATTCAAAATGTAGGCCTACTTGAGTGAAAGTACAAAGGTATTAGCATCAAAATGTATTCAAGTAAGGGGCACGGTGGCACAGTCGGTAGTGCTGTCGCCTCACAGCTAGAAGGTCCTGGGTTCGATTCCCGCTCGGGGCGCTGTGGGTGCTGGCGGCGTGTTTCCTCCTCCGCGTCATCAGTGCCCATACCCGATGGTGGGGTTGGCGAAAGGGCCTTTCTGTGTGGAGTTTGCATGTTCTCCCCGTGTCCCCTAGGGTAGATACCCTCACAAAAACATGCAGTAATCCTGGTCTCTAAACTGCCTCCCCCTGGCCAGCTGGGGCGCCTGATGGAGGGGAAAGGAACTGGTTGGAATAACGTGTTCCTTCCACGCGCTACGTCCAACCAGGGAAACTCCCCCTGTCAGGTGTAAAGGAGCAACTTGGACACTCAAGCATGAAGGAAGCATGAGTTAAGTCCGTTGCTCTCCCCAGGTTGGCGTAAGGGTGTGTAGAGCCCAGGATCACATTAGATGATTGACACAGGGGTGAAAAATGGGTTACAAAATCGTGGGTTAAAAATATATTTAAAAAAAAAAATGTATTCAAGTAAAAGTACTCATTATGCAGAATGTCCCATTTGAAGTTATCAAATGTGTCACATCTCGACACATTGTGAGCTTGTAGATTGTCTGTTTTTTTTTTTTTTTAATATATTTTTTATCCCACGATTTTGTAACCCATTTTTTCACCCCTGTGCCAATCATCTACTGTGATCCTGGGCTCTACACACCCTCCGCCAACCTGGGGAGAGCAACGGACTTAACTCATGCTCCCTTCATGCCTGAGTGTCCAAGTTGCTCCTTTACACCTGACAGGGGGGAGTTTCCCTGGTTGGACGTAGCGCGTGGAAGGAACACGTTATTCCAACCAGTTCCTTTCCCCTCCATCAGGCGCCCCGGCTGGCCAGGGGGAGGCAGTTTAGAGACCAGGATTACTGCATGTTTTGTGAGGGTACCTACCCTAGGGGACATGGGGAGAACATGCAAACTCCACACAGAAAGGCCCTTTCGCCAACCCCGCCTTCGGGTATGGGCACTGATGACGCGGAGGAGGAAACACGCCGCCAGCACCCACAGTGCCCCGAGCGGGAATCGAACCCAGGACCTTCTAGCTGTGAGGCGACAGCACTACCAACTGTGCCACCGTGCCCCTAGATTGTCTGTTTTCAAATACAGATTATATTAAAACCAGTGATCCAGGTGATGATAGTCAGCTCCACAGATCCATGTGTTGTACCAACTTGGATTTGCCAGTGTGACTCGCGTCGCGCCAACCACAGTGCAGGTTATCATGAGACTGTCACAATATGGCCATATAGTGACATTCCCATATATTTCTCCTATTTTTCATTGACCAAAAAAATGCACAATGAAAAACGGGTATGGCCAGGGTTCATGATTGACCGTGATGAGGGTTTGATGATGTCAGTACTCTGACACCGGTACAGCGGGTATAAGGGGGTATAAGGGTATTGCATAACTGGATGGGGCATGGATCTCCAACTTCCATTGTTACCGACTCGGCATTCTACAGCCGGGCACCGGTCTAGTAGTTAATTACATATGGCATCAAAATGTAATCGGATTTTATACTTTGGATATTGAAAAATAACAGATCTACAAGCTACACAAATCTTCTCTGATGGGGGTCACTGGCATATAATTTCCAGATGGGGTTCCATGGCCAAATTCATGTTTGAGAACCACTGAAATGCTGGCATGCAAAACAGCTCCAACCCCGAGAGGAAATATACCAGGGGGCAGAGTCTCATGTCGTGTTGTTTGCTCAGCAATGGGAATCTCCTGAAAAACGGCCATTCTGAAGCCAGCCTCACAGACTGTACGAAATGGGGAAATAATGCCTAAAAAGACGTGTTTGTCCGCTGTGTCTGGATCTGGATGCTCCGTCGTTGGTATTTCTGGAGGGAGGGCCGGCTGGCAGAGCGGCTGGCCACACCGTGCTCCCATGCGTGTTTATCCTTCTAATTTTTTCCATCCCTGTCTGGAGGGTGGCTCTCCTGGCTGCGGTGCCAAACGTGCCTTTTGGTCGGTGCCCTAGTTGCAAGTTGGCAGCGCCTATCCCTCTGTGGGTCGCAGTCCAACGTACACAGTGCACCTGTCAGCTCTGCTGGGACAGTACAGCCCTGTGTCTCACCTGGGAGGAGCGATGAATGTGCACGCACATGCACACACGCACACACTCACACACAGACACAGAGCCTGGAGTGGCTTCTGTCGCTTGATTTAGAACCATGTGTTACCCCTAAAGGTTTGAACACACCGACAGTACACACTAACATATCGTAAGCAATAGATAAGGATAGGAACTTTCTGAATTTTGTCTTATAATTGTATTCATGCAGTTCTGTAGGCTGAAACGTTGCTTGTAATATAAAAGCTCTTGAACCAGAAATGGCAGTGTGCTGCAGGTCTCTCTCTCTTCTCCTACCTGCGCTGCCCTGTCGCCTACGCACCTGCTCAAAAAGGAACCGAGTGTGCGGAATAAGTCCTCTCTTCAGAAGTATTCATGTAGTTCAAAATATCCCCCTTCTCTCTCTCTATCTCTCTCGCTCTCCCCCCCTCCATTTTTTGAGTGGTGCAACCACTCCTACAACCAGCAATGTCCGCCTATGTGCCTATGTGGCATTGGCATTGGTCATGAGCACGAGTATATGACTTATTCTAAAGGCTCTAAAGGCGAAAGCCAAAATATATATAAAGTATTGGCTTCAAAATGTACTTAAAGTACCAAATGTAAAAAGTTTTCAAATGTATAAAAAAATCTTTTGAAAATCTGTCTCATCGCAACGCATTGTGAGCTTTTAAGATTGGCTATTTTCAAATAGCCGAAATGTATAGTGTTTTGTAATAATAATCAAAATCTGTAACTATAACTAAAAAGTTTTCAAATAAAATCTAGTGGAGTAAAACTACAATGTTTAGATCCGAGATGTAGTGGTGTAGAAGTAATGGAAATTGCAAAAACGTACATTATACTAATGCCTTCAAAATGTTAGTTAAGTACGGTACTTACATAAATGTACTTTGTTAATTCCCACCACTGGCCACATCTATACCAGAGAGCATTAGAGGAATGTGGTCGTAGGTTTTGTTGGGGATATTTGATCATACCGCCTGAGTGGAAGCTCACTGATGTGGGAAGAAAAGAGAATCTGCTAATGACTTTCCAAGAATAACCGTTTGAAAGTCCGTCTTGAAAATGTTGCCGGTGTAGGACGATTAGGACGTGTAGATTCTTCTTTCAATTAAAAAGGAATAAAATACATTCAGTAAAACATAGCAGATCTACAAGCTCACAACGAGTTTTCAATGTATCTTCGTCATACATTGAAGGAAGGTATAGGATGTCCGTTGTCCGCACACCGTTCTTAAACTCCATAGTTTATTTAAGGATAGAAGGACTCAACGTTTCGACCCTTGCCGGGTCTTCATCAGGAATCATCTTAATAAATAAATAAAGGGCTGACAGGAAAGGCTTCAACGTTCCTCAACTTGAAGCATTTACGAGATTCATTGAACAACTCTTGTTACGTGGTTGTTAAAGAAACAAATGTTGGAATAAAAATATATATATAACACCCAGGCTGCTTGTGTAATAGTAGAGGACACTCAGGACAGGGAACCATTATCTGACAGGGTAGAAGTGGGTGGTCGAATGAAATAATTTCACCAAAAAGTATTATTTTCTTGGGTAGGAAAATATTCAGTTTTGGCTTGAATCATTTAGAGCAATGGTCTTCAAGAATAAAGTGGTTAACAAAAGTGACAATTATATATTTTGATTAGAGCGATGATATCATTAATCGCAATTATTTCTTTTTGCCACAATGTAATTGTCATATCGTCACATTCCTAGTCCCTGTTTCATCATCTCAGCTGGGGTTCCTTGGCCTGAAAGGCGCTGATTTAGGCGCTGGAACGCTGACATTTGGATTTGCTCCAGTTTGGTTGGTAAAGTCTGGCTGCATCATACCCCGTCCCATATTTCACTGGTATTACCACGGTGATGAAATGCCAAATTCGAGCACGGAAATGCTCAAAGGACAAATAGCAATGCAAGGCGTCTGCGCTGAGCTGTAGCACACATATAGCAGCTTGCAGGACATACGTATTCCCACTGATCCAAAAGCACACAGTACTTTTGGATCAGAGTACTTTATTGCATATGGTGTTGTCTCTGTCGGTTGGAAACCGCGTCTGTCCAAATTAAATGGTTACTTTTGAGGGAAAAAGATTATTCCAATGAAAATGGCAGATCTACAAGCTCACAATGCATCACATTGTGACACATTGAGAGCTGGTACATTTTTGCATGATGAAGTAGGGCATTCATTGACACGCACGCACGCACGCACGCACGCACGCACGCACGCGCACAGCCGCACACACACACACACACACACAGCAGTATAGTGGAATAGCTGAACTACACAAAATGTTGCATTGCAAAGCATTCTGAGCTCATAGATCTGCTATTTCCAATATTTTTGAAAATGTATCAACATGCAAACGATTGTGACGGTTATGACGATAATGTGAAATAATTGCAATTACTTCAAATAACTGTCATGAGGCGATACTGTATTAACTGTGACGGGACTAGAGGCATCAGATGGCACTGCATGTGTCAGCATTTTCTAACAATTTCAAAATATCTTTCAAACCCATTCTGCCATTTTTTTCCTTTATTGACATGCTCCCAAAAAATAGGGACACCAGGTTGAAAGTGTAATAATGAGCCTTTAGCACACCTGAATATATTATGCAAATGTTGGCATATCTCTTTGAAGTATAACATGCATTTTCTTTTGATGTTTTTGCCTATACCCAGATTTGACATTCATCATCCTCTCGCTCAACTCTCACTCAATAGCATGATTAAGTTCTTGCAGGCTGTCCGTTTTGCAGTGGTAGATACTAGAAAGTAACAAAGTGCATTTACTTGAGTACTGGACTTATACAATACATTCTCTTTATTCTTTACTTTACTTGTAACTTTCACTTCAATTCACAGACAAATATTGTACTTTTGACCTACATATACAATATAGCCTACATATACACAGTATTGTAAACTCGGGTACAAATTTGCATAGCAGCTGTCACTTGAAGTATTTGACCAGAAGTATCTACCGGTATATACTTTGACTCAAGTACTGGAGTTTGTGTATTTTGTCCACCACTGCTCTTACTGTACTGTATGTGTGGAGCTACAGAATGTGTCGCCACCTCACACCTTACTGTATGTCTAACCTCATACTGTACTTGCTGGTCTATGCTATATGTATGAGGTGTGGAGTGGAGTGAGTGACTTGGAAATCACAAATGTGATGACTTTAGAATTGATCAAATAAAACAAATGCATGGACTCGACTTGGTCTTCAACACCAATGATTTGTGACTGGACTTGACTTGAGCCCTCTCAAGACTTTTCAAGTCACTTGATTGTTTGGGACAAAAGGTTTACTCGCGAGCTTGGACTTTTCGTGGGACTTGACTGTCTTGACTTGGGACATTACTCGGTAGTCGGTAGGCTACTCAAGAGCAAAGATTTTGCTATGTGGAGACTCGAGAGGGGGAGGCTGTGTGAAAGTGTAAGACCATAGATATAAAAAAAAATCACACCCGTGTGAAGTAAGGTGCAACTCCGTGTGGGGGTCGCTGGGGGGGTCCCCCGAACATCCAGAACCCCAGAAACGCACCCAGGGGGCCGGGCTGCTTCCGGCGAGCCGCCCGCGTCCGAAACAGTTGAGAAATGACAGTTACCGGGTCCCTGTACTGTACTGTACTGTACTGTACTGTACTGTACTGTACTGTACTGTACTGTACTGTACTGTACTGTACTGTACTGAAATCATCATATATACAGTTAATATGTATGTGTGTGTTAGGCTGCAGTGACAGTGACACTTGGTTTTGAAAATATAGCTTAATTCTTATATATTATTCTTAAGTAATATAAGGAGAGTACTCAGGATACAAGGTTTACTCAGCAAGTGAAGCCTTATTGTTCCAGTTGCTGAGGAGCCACATGCAGCTTCAAGTAGTGTGACAAGATGTTTCTCGGTTGTGGCTGTCCTCACACGACTGGAGCGAGGTTATATAGCCCTGATACAACACATACAGGAAACCCTTTCACAGTGTTATGTTTTGCATGATATCACAGAGTCATGCGAGGTTTACCTCTGACATGGAAAACACAGAACGACCCTATAAAATATATGCGTGCGTCCATAGGGTTCTATATATATGTGTGCGTGTTGGCGGAGAGCTGAACATAGGGCTTTGTCTGTTCTTTGGTCATGTGTGTGTGTGTGTGTGTTCAAGAATACGTGCATGTGCGTGCACGTGCGCGGGCACATT
Source organism: Protomyctophum bolini (assembly GCF_963924005.1). Lineage (NCBI taxonomy): Eukaryota > Metazoa > Chordata > Actinopteri > Myctophiformes > Myctophidae > Protomyctophum > Protomyctophum bolini. The sequence goes on along the minus strand of NC_137884.1, from coordinate 6,206,486 downwards.
TGGTGCAATGTGCACGCTATCGGCTGTCTAGGTAGGGTGAACGAGTTCGTATATAAATGAGTATGTATTGAAACTGGGGGTTCCCCAGTGAAACCAGCCATAACCAGCATAGCATCTATTCAGTGTGCAATGATAACAGTTCAATACAATAGGCCCTATTGCAATATGATATGATATATATATGATATATTACTTTATTGTCAGTTCACACTGAAATTTGTCTTGCGACACAAGCAGCCAGGTATGCAGAACATATACAAAACACAGAGAACAAGACAATTTACATACATAAAGACATGAGCAAAATCCACCGCTTAGATTATCCTGTGGCTACTACATCTCCTGATTGAGCCTCAAGGTCGACTGGTAGACAAAGGACCTCTTTAGTCTGACCTTGTTGTATGCTGGTACACCATATCTCCTTCCTGAAGGTAGCAACCTATATTCTCTATACAACACATGCTTAGTATTAGAGGTGATATTCCTTGCTAACCTTAGGATGCTGTTATCATATGTGGATGTATACAGTTTCTGAAGTTGTTGTCCAACAATCTTTGAACAAATGTTCAGTTGTTGCAGCAGTTGTGACTTTAGGGCTGCAGACAAACATCCATACCAGGTGGTACTACAGTACTGAAGAACACTCATAATAACAGAAGTGAAAAACAAAAGAAGAATCCGTCTACTAGCACCGAAGGATCTTAGACGGCGAAGGAAGTAGATTCTTTGCTTTGTTTTCTTACACACTGAATCAATCTGATCTTTCCATGACAAAAGATGGTCTATTACTACTCCTAGGTATTTGTACGAACATACCTGGTTGATCGGTTCCCCATGAATAGTAATGGGGGATCTGTGTATCTCTGGTGGTGTACCAAAAACAATCTCTTCTGTCTTTTTTGTGTTAATGATGAGAGCGTTGTTATCACTCCATTCAACCACCTTATTTACTCTGTGTTGGTGCAGTCCAGGATCACTGGAACTATCTAGGAGAGAGATCAAAACTGTATCAGGTATGGATATTGGTATGGATATTGGTTCATCGTATACATATAATATAAAACATCCGATATATAAATGCATACATTGTACAGCACAATCAGGCCACTTTTACACAACAACAGTCTCCAGAGAAAACGGTCCTGTTGCATTCAAAGTTTGTATTCAGCCTTTACACGGAGACGCAACAGTGAAAACACTGTAGTGTGCATGCCAGGTGGTTAGGTGGCGGTGGCACATGCACTGCCAGATAGACCAGGCACGCATGTACTGTCCTGTACTAGAACCACTTCCGTTCTACTTCCTATCACATGTGTGGACACATTGTCACACGCCCGCTTGTTTTACACCTGTAGACTGTGATTTGACGAACAACAAAGGTGATTGTGATTGGTGCGTCTTGCTGCTGAGTGGGCTGTCTGAAGCCCGGGCGCTCTGTCTTATTAGCGCGTCCACAGCTTGTTCAACAGCATGCCCGCTTTGGACGGCCCTGACAGGCTGAATAATTGGACCATTACAGCTGGAGAGATGCGCTCCAGACATTAATGTAATCAAGCACACACACACACACGCACACGTTTGTTTTATATACTCGTGAGGACGTCAGCAGTCGATTTTTAACATTTTTTTTTAAAAACAAATTGGGGTGCTAACCGCTCCAACATTTGGCGGTGTGTGTTCGGGTGTTGTTTATGTGATTTATTATCATTACGCCCCCTGTGACATCATGTGAGATCGTGGGTCTATATGTCATGGCACCGCCCATGTCATTTTCTTTTTACCTGATTCCAAAAATAGCGGACCTACAAGCTCACAACATGTTGCGCTGCAATGCATTGTGAGTTTGTAGATCGGCAATTGTTTGGCACGTGACACAGGTGAGCGGCTAAGTGTAAACAAGGCATATAAATCCAACCCCCAATCACCCCTTAAACCACTAAATGCCTAATCCTAAACCAAATTGTTTTCTTTCCTAATTAAATGTCTAAATTGGCAAATCAGTTTTCAACTATAAAACAACCAATTGTCAAATACATTTGGCCATTATATGTATAGTAACAAAAACGCGCGCACGCACACACACACATAGGTCTACAGTATGATCACCCACAGGGTTAAACCTCCAGGTTTAGAGGCAAGCGGTTTCTTGACTTTCTTTTCTGAAATGTGTCACAGAATGCATTTGTTTGCATGACTGCATTGCACTGTGCCAATTTGGATATTCTTCTGCCATTGAGCTCGGCAGAGAGTCAGATCAGATTCAGATTCCTTTATTTGCCATTGGAATTTGCTTTGGCATTTGCGTGTGTGTGCATTCCATTTTCCACATATAACAAATAAATACGAACAACACAAATACAACACCGTGCAAGAAGTATAAATATAAAGTGCAGAGTTATGGATCATAGTGCAAACATTGTCCGGTGTCATAGTGCCGGTGACACTCCTATAGGGAGGGAAGTCAGAGTCATTTAGCAGCCTGGCGGCTGAGGGGGAAAAGCTCAGTCCGTGGCGGGCTTTTGTAGCCTTCGGCAGCCACAACCTTCTCCCAGAGGGGAGCAGGGTGAGGAGGCCGTGGCCAGGGTGGGAGGGGTCGGCCATGATCTTTCTCGCTCTCCTCAGTGCCCTGGCGTCGTGCGGGGACTTGAGGGAGGGCAGGGGACTTCCAATCACCCTCTCCGCAGAGCGTATCGCCCGCTGCAGCTTGGCGAGATCTTTTGCAGCTGCAGCGGGGATTAACCAGGTGATGATGGACTGTGTGAGGATGGACTCAATGATGGCTCGGTAAAACTGAGACATCGTGGACCTTGATAGTCTGAACGTCCGCAGAGAGGGAGGGCCACAATGTTAAGTTCCCACTTCCTCCTGAAGTCCACCACCATCTCCTCTGTCTGTAAGGACCCCCACATTAATATGTGTAGCCGCAGACCCTCATCGGTAAATAGTAGTGCCTGGTATTTGTGTTGTCAAAAATATTTTTTCAAGATTCATTCAAATGAGCAGATCTGCGTGTGCGTGTGCGTGTGTGTGTGTGTGTGTGTGTGTGTGTGTGTGTGTGTGTGTGTGTGTGTGTGTGTGTGTGTGTGTGTGTGTGTGTGTGTGTGTGTGTGTGTGTGTGTGTGTGTGTGTGTGTGTGTGTGTGTGTGTGTGTGTGTGTGTGTGTGTGTGTGTGTGTGTGTGTGTGTGTGTGTGTGTGTGTGTGTGTGTGTGCGCGCGCGCGCAACAAGCAGTCTGTTGTTTACTGTCTTGTGAGGAACAATAGCAGGAGAGCGTTGCCCCCTGGGGGGAAATGTCTGCACTTGTTTCGGGTCCTTGTCTCAGAAAGCACATAGCTCAGCAACATGTTCCATTTCACAAGTGTGTTGCAGTGCATGGAGTCTGAAGTTAGGCAGCAGGCCTCTGCCTGCTGTCAAAAGTGTGTGTGTGCTGCTGCACTCCCTCTGATAGAGATAGACTACATATCAGTTCTGATAAGGACCCAACGTCCCCACAAATAAAGATCAAGTGAGAACATTTTGCAGTCCTGCATCTTCACTTTTCAAGGGTTACAGGTCAACGACAGCGTCAGACAACAAAGATGAGGTCCCAGCTGAACGCCGGCACTTAAAAATCTATGTACTTTTTGGCTGTCCATGAGTGCAAATGACCCAAGGGCTAGCTATGCAGTACAAAAAAAAAATGATGCAAATCGTTATCTGACTTAAGGTCTGCATACTGCTGCAGGGGTGAATTTTGATACTGGCAAAGCCAGATATGCAGGAAATTAATATCCAGTTAGATGGATGGACTATGGTGAACATCCATTGGGGGAGAAATGAAAAGATCCTTAATTTCCTTGGCAGCATGGTTTGGAGATGAAGAGCCCTGGTGGGCTTGTTACAAAAATGATAGTGTTGAAATGAGGAGAGGGGACAAAGATTCATGTAAGCTATCTTTTCAATGTCTGTAGGCTAATAATCATTACAAGCACTTCATTAGAGCCTGAACGATGCCAGATTTTTGCGTCCGATGATAATCTCGATTTTGAAAAGTGCTTTTCTCATGTGGATCTACAACCTCGACACATGAGCTTATAGATCTGCTATTTTTGGAGATTCTTTTAACGTTATACCTTTGATTGATTGCTTGAAGAATGTATTAACAGTTTTGGAGAGAATTGCAGTACATTTCAAGCACAAGACTGTTAACTGTGGAAGACACCATAAAGCATTACACTTGTTTACAATAGGGTCCACCATGTTCAATTCATCATAACATTTAGAGACATATAAATATACACTACAGTATGCCAAAAACAGGACATCATCATAGAGGAGGTAAAAAGGGGGAAAAAACAAGGGAGTCAAGGGATTTGCATGTCTTAATGACTGTTGGTAGGGCGTTCCACATTTTGGTGGCATAGGAGCGAAATTAATTTAGTCCCTTGTTTGTGCCGAATCTGGGTTGCACATGGTTTGTTGAACTCCCTCTGGTGTTGTGGGTGTGGACTTCGTTGACATATATTTAGACAGGTATTTTGGTGGTGTATCGAAACTTGTGGACCAGACCCATTGCAAGATGCTGTGTCTGTCGTCAACCCTAAGCCATTCCGGCCTGTCAAAGTGGACAGGCGTGAGGTGGGTTCGGGGAGTGAGGCCAGTAGTGGCTTTACCAGTTTGTTTTGGGAAGTCTGGAGCCTTGTTTTAAGGGCATTTGAGGTGCTATGGTACCAAGAGGTGCATGCATAGTCGAAGAAACCTTGTACGAGGGCTCCTGTTTTGAATCTTGTTCTTTGGTTGACTTCTTTGATTACGTTGTTGGCCATTTTATCACCGGAAAGATTTGCCCCCAGGATGGAACCTATAGGTATAGGTCATTTAATATTTCTGTGTGATAATATTGTCACCCACTCTAACCAAGAAGCCATCTGCCTTGCTGAGATTACTATTTGATCCAAATAGAATGGATTCAGTTTTTCCCAGGTGTAAAGATAGTTTGTTATCAGCGAGCCAGGTGCAGATTCTATATAAATACATGCCCAAAATAGGAACGCCAGAGGGAAAGTGGTTAAAACTTGTTATCTGCATAATTGCCCATTCATTTCCTCAAATCTGATATATCAGCCAAACAGATATCGTTGTTGTCAGGCAGAATATCTCTATATTTCAACTTTTTGTGTTTTTTTGTTGTCAATTAACTTTGTCATATCACGGATGGAAATTAAAGGTGGTTTTTTCAGAAAACCGACGGAAAAACAGCTAGAAATCCGAAGAACGCGCTCGTTGTGTGGGGACCCTATAAGAGTTTACATAGTACACCTATAGTACATGCATAAACTTTCCTTAATGATTAGATCTGGTTTGCGAGACATGGCCAAAGCATTTCCGGGGGTCCCCAGCCAAACACCGTGCCCGTGTTTTTGTTTTTTTTAATTATTGCTTTTTTCATTTATTGTTTGTAATTTTAAAGAGGCCAGTATCAGTCACCAAAATAGGATGGGTGTTTTCAATGAATCTAACATGGTTAAAATGGAGGTTGAAGTTACAATGGGTTTGTATTGTAGGAAGGGGGCGGGGCAGTTAAAATTAATATCTAAATACTTAATTAAGCAACTTAAACTCTTGTGTTCACATAAGCCTTTTTAAAAGTGAAAATTCCTTTTAACACATTTTGTACATAATACGTCCTGAAACGTCATAAGGATTGGAACCGAGAGTTGCCTTAGACGTCTGTGGACGTCCTAGCGACGTCCAAACGACGCGGGGCGAGATAATAATATTCAGAATAATTACTTCTTTTTTTTTTGGCATTTTGCTTTTCGCTTGCCGTATGCTAACGCTCTGTGAAACTATTAGCTTGTCATTGACTCCCATGTTAGCGCGGCGGAAAGAATGACTCGTATCTCCTCATCCAGGGCGCTCTCCGTGGTGATGAATGGATCGATATGCTGGCGCTGCGTTTCTGCTCCTCATCCGTCTCTCCCGCAAAATATGAACTCTTTTTGTAGCGTATATAAATATATTAAGATGATCGGAGATTGTGATGGCACTTTGTCAGTCAACTTTTTTAAGAAAGTATTTCCGGTTCATGGCTTTCAAAATGGAAGCGATCACTACTCTGGCGATTACTCCGGCGCAAGCAGTGCCTTTATTTTGATGCAGTTCCGGTACTAAATGTGTTAATGCCTGGCATTTAATGTGTTAATTTACGATAGGAGGTTTCTGCCCGACAGTGGCGCGTGTGTGTGGCGTACGTACCTTTAATTGAGTCTCCTGTTGGGTTCCCATGAGGCAGGTAGATTAGATGGCAAGGTTATGGTAAACGGCACAATGACTAATGCCTATAATTGCAGTACGCTTATTTGCCACCGCTATCTCATCCCTTGTTTTCCCAATCCATTATCTCCTTAATTATAGCCATAATCACAATATTTCTTGCTTATCGCTTCATAAAGCAAGCTCAATGGAAATGTGATGGAGCGTTTTCTTCATGGGGTTGATTTAAACCACTAAGGCCTGAGGCAGATTCTAAATACGTTACTGCATATAACAGTGGTGCTCACACATACAGTTATGCAGTAGTAACGTAGGCTATACGTTAGGCTTTAGTTTAGACATAGCCTACTATTGGTCCGACTGGACGCCATTAGACCGACAACCTACTTCAAACCTTAACCTAAACGTAAACGCAAGCACAGGAGCAGCGCATGTCCGACCGGTCGTTTCCGCATGTCGGTCCGTTGGTGTGTCTAATCTGCGTGTGCGTCCCGTCTATGACCCCCAAAATGGATATTGGCCCCCCATCTCAAAATATTTGGTTCCAAGGATCGAGATTTGCTAAAAAATTATCAAGTTTTTGCAAAAATAGCAGCTCAAGCTCGATAGTGTGAGCTTGTAGATCTGCTATTTTTCAGTATAGCCAAAGTATAAATGAATGGTTTAAAAGTGATTCAAATATAATATGACACATATGCTTTCCCGGTTTTAAACGGTTAATTGGGAATCCAGCTGCCCTCTCCAAACACGGCGTCTGCGTTTTGCTTCTCAAATTGCATTTGATTGTTTTCAGAGCACTGATGGATTTAACACAAGGCTATATTTAACCTCATGTCTGAGGTGCAGTTGTGCACTGTGCTATGGAAGGGACACTTCACCTGAAGGGACACTTCACCCTATAAGGGACACCCTTTTTGCTAAAAAACAATATTTGTTAATGACATTTAGAAGCCAGCACTGACAAAACACGGTCAGTGGCTAAAGACACATTGCTGTCTGCCTTTGTTCAAAATGTACGCTTTGTGTGTGCGTGTGTGTGTGTGTGTTCACGGAGAAAACAACAAGTGGCGTAACTGGCGTTAGACGTCACATAGAGGTTGTATGGAGGTCGTATGGACGTCACATAGAGGTTGTATGGACGTCGCACAGAGGTTGTATAGCGGTCCGATGGACGTCACAGCAGTCACCAGATCGGGGGAAAGTCAGCACCAGATCCCCCCCCCCCCCCCCCCCCTTTTTGACAAATTGTCTTCCCTGGCTGTCGTTCCGGACCTTCCAGGAACGCCCCCTGCAAATATCCACTGAATACATATATCGTCGCTGTCATGTAGAAATGTATTATATTTTCTTAAGAGGGAAGCTCACAATGTACTGTGTGCAACACTCACTTGTATGAAGAAGTGTATATAGGAAAAAGGAGAAAAGAAATATGGAGATATGAGGTTTCTGCATGCCGACAATGGCTCCGTCATCATCAGAGTGACACTATCATCCTCCACGAGGGGACAGGGTGTCACCCCAGACATACGACCCGTCACACGGGGGAGAGGTCATGGTCAATCATGCTACACTGCCCCGCGCTCTTGTTGATGAGACAGACGGGGCTGATTTACTGAGGGCCTCCACAAGGATGAAGCCCCCTACCTATATACCTCCCCGACTAGCAGTGGTGGAAATGTTTTTTTTACTTAAGTAAAAGTGTCAATACTGCAATGCAGAAATACTCAAATACTTCAAATCGAAGTCTGGAATTCAAAATGTACTTATATAAGTACAATATTTGGATCCAAAATGTATTGGAGGTATTGTAAGCAAAAGTACTGGAAATTGAAAGTACAAATACCTCAAAAATGTACTCGAGTACAGTACTTGAGTAAATGTACTTACCGGTAGTTAGTTTCCAACACTGTTCTTTGATGTCAAAATGAACGTGATCAATAATGTGACGCAATGTGCTCTCCCTTTTGGCTTCAAATTCAATACTCGAGGCTCAATCAGCAACAAAGACGCACATTGACCTGTACGGGGCCGGGGGTGCATGGGTGGTGTGATGGATCTTGCCAGTTACAATAAGTGGCCTTGTCATCTCTTTCTGCCTCAGCCAGGGTCTCGCAGGTTATTGAAGACCTCAGAAGAATCCATATACGTGTGACATGATCGCGACGCGTTGTAAGCTTGTGCATCTGCTTTTTTCCACTGTTATTGAAATGGGGCTTTAAGTGATACATTTGTAATGTGCAATATCTTTGTAAAGTTTGGGTCCCAGCAAGGGAGCCACCGAGTTGTTGCCGTCAGGCAGAAACCTCATATCTCCATGCTGAATTTTTCTTCTGTTATTTGTTTCTCATAAATTATCACCCTTATACCTGATCATACTACAGCGTCACACAGATCTGCAGCTCGCGGCGCATTTTGAGCTCATTCCTGCGCATTACCGGCGTGCCAATGATCACGATAATGCACACCCTCTTGTGTAATATTACTAAAATTATAACCACGTGATGACATACAGTATACTGTAATTGAGTGTCTATAGGTGACAATGACTAGTCTTCTATGAATAGTTCTGGATTTAGAAACATATTTGTCTCTCCAACTGTCAGGCAGTAGCTTACTATATCCTCGCTGTCAGACAGAATGTCTTTTTAATGTATTTTTATTGAGGCTCTGAAATTTCATAGCTGAACAATCGCCATTCAATGTATATAGAACCACATATTCTTCTGTGTTAAACACAATATAGGAAAACAACCACAATACGGACATTACAATGCACAGACAAAATAGAAAATACAAAAAAAACAAAAAAACAAACGAGACAAAACGAGTACACCACAGTCTTGACATGATTGTACATTACAGGTCACCAGAGTCTTTGTTATTCACTACCGTTCAATAAGGTACATTGAAGCGCAGTCGAGACTAGAAGGCTGGCTATATAAGACTGGTTCCCATACCTTCGTAAACCCTTCCATGTTATCACGGAGGAGATAAGTCAGTTTCTCCAGAGGAACCACAGTCCTCCTTGTACCTCCTTGTACCAAACATCCAGTGTAGGAACGTCTCTATGAATCCAAAGCTTGAGTATAGTCTTTCTCGCTATGTATAAGAGTATTCCAACCAATTTGGCGTTGTGTCCTTGCACTGACTGGATACCTTAGCTGCTAGCTAGTACACACTGGAGAGGTGACAAGTTCAAAGTATATCCAAGCAAGCTCATTCTTCACCTCATTCCAAAACACCTGCATCTTTGTACATTTCCAAAGCATAATGTGCCAACTTCTGTGTCACATTTATTACAGTTAGGAGAGCTGAGACCAAGCTTGCTTCTCAGTAGAGGTGTATAATGGAGTCTGTGTAAAATTTAAAATTGTCTTTCTCTATCATTATTGCAACTTAAAATAGTAAGTGTATATTTCCTATAATTGTTGTCCAAGTATTGTCTTCTATCTGACATTCCAAGTCAATCTGCCACTGCCTTCGAATATGATCAGTGGAGTGGTTTGAACTTACATCAAAACATTCATACAGATAGGAAATAAATCTTTCTGGCACAGGTTGTGTAAGAATATTATAACTATATTATATAACTATTAATATATAGTGTGTGTGCGTGTGTGTGCGTGTGCGTGCGCACATTTCTTTTCCATAAATGAATGCCCTACTTGATGATCATAGTACAGCGTGACAAAACGGCATCAAAAGTAGTAGATCCAGGGGGCTCGGTGGCACAGTTGGTAGTGCTGTCGCCTCACAGCTAGAAGGTCTTGGGTTCAATTCCCGCTCGGGGCGCTTTGGGTGCTGGCGGCGTGTTTCCTCCTCCGCGTCATCAGTGAACCCATAGAGGCTCATAGAGTGATAGAAAGGGCCTTTCTGTGTGGAGTTTGCATGTTCTCCCCGTGTCCCCTAGGGTAGGTGCCCTCACAAAAAACATGCAGTAATCCTGGTCTCTATACTGCCTCCCCCTGGCCAGCCGGGGCACCTGATGGAGGGAAAAGGAACTGGTTGGAATAATGTGTTCCTTCCACGCGCTACGTGCAACCAAGGAAACCCCCCCCCCCCCCCTGTCAGGTGTAAAGGAGCAACTTGGACACTCAGGCATGAGTTCAAGTCCGTTGCTCTTCCCATGTCCCCCATATATGGGGACTAGGTTGGTGGAGGGTGTGTAGAGCCCAGGATCACATTAGATAATTGACACACGGATGAAAAATGGGTTACAAAATCGTGGGATAAAAAATAGCAGATCCACAAGCTTGCTATTTTTTTTATTTGAATCCTGAAAGGTTTAGGAGGTTTCCACCCGACATAGATGAAATCCAAAGAGTAACCATGTGTTCCAATAGTTCCATTAGTCATGGCATATATATGCTCTTTCTGTGGTTAACCCATTCTGACCTGAGATCAGATTCATACGAGGTTTCCACTGGACACACACTGGTCTGATGAACCCATTCTGACCTGAGATCAGATTCTAAAAATGTCAGTCGTTCTTCGATTTTTCAAAAATAGCAGACCTACAAGCTCGTAGCGCGCCACTCGGTGGCGCGCTATGAGCTTGTAGATCTGCTATTTTTCAATAGCTAAAGCATAACATGATGCCAACACCAAAACGGGTTCCCGGTCAGAATGGGTTAAACATAGACATACCCGGTTTAGGCATGTCATCATAGGTTAATTATTTTATTTAGTTTTTAACAAACTAAAACAAAATAAAAGCATATACTGTAGATTGGCCAGAACAAGTATAGTGTAATCCTGAAAATGATTGTTTCCCTCTAAGAGTGTACGTACAATGGTGAATGTTTTTGGTTTGGGTATACAGGGTGCCGTGCCACATTATTAGCAAATTGTGTAAAGTGTATCAGCAAAGTGTGATGAACAAAATGTCTCTCCAAACTTCACTTTATATAGTTAACCAGGCATGTTGTTAGTTGTTACTGTCGGGCAGAAACGTCTTATCTCCATATTCTTTTTATTTTGTCCTACTTTATCATACAAGAGCTTCACGCAAAAGTATCAAATAGCTGATCTTCAAGCTAATGAACCAAATGAATCAAAATGTCTCTCCAGTCCAAACTGAGGTTGGTTACATAACCAGGCACAGTAACAGTATTGTCTCTGGTGGAGCTTGTGTTTGGAGATGAGCTTTTGCGTTTGGACGGTTGCCGAGTTTGTTGTTGGCCAACTTTTGCGAAACATACTGAGACAGCTTTGTTGCCGGTGTGCCAAAGTCGCGGGCCTCAACAAGTATTGAGAAAGAACAAAAAAGGGAGAGAGAGAGAGAGAGAGAGAGAGAGAGAGAGAGAGGAAGAGGGGGCGGGGATAAAATAAAGCAAGACTGAGATCTATCAACAGATACTTCATCAAACTTGTTTTGGAATGGCTTCCCAGTGCCAGTGAAACAGACATATTTCCTGGCCACTGGCTTTGCACGCCTCCCTGCTTTGGCACATTTCTATGCCACTAACTAAAGCCCCTTGCACTGGTCCCTGCGAGGGACATCAAAGGGGAGTATTTCAGCACTGCAGAGCTATACACACTGGCTCTAATCTGTCCGCTTTACAACTCTAATACATCATGGTGAGGGCGCCATGCCGCCATTGTGCCACGTACAACTGCCACTGTCGGCGCTAATAAGCGCTTCTCGCAGACTACTATTGTGTCTTTCTTTTGTTATTGCAGAGGCTCGTGCATGCCCTATGTGGCCTATATATCCTTATACCCATGTCTGTATCAGCTATGAGTAAAAGATTATCCTCCACCAATTTAGCTCATGTCGTGATTCGAAGACTTGCTCCAGCCCATATATCTGATCTAACAGCAGAATAGTCGCGGCATCATCACTCTAAGCCTTGTACTCTTTACTTAGTGGTTCCTTGTAGGCTAATGGGTTTCTAAGGATGCAGATTATTGTAACATAACCTGCAGGGTGTCCATGCCAAGGGCCCGCAAACAGCCTATAGCCTCTTGCTGCGGCCACCTTATTGTGAAATGGCTTTAGTTTAAACAAAATAAACTGCATTGGCCCCCACTTTCAAAGCATGTGTTGTAAAATATCAAGGCAGTCCCAAACTTAGACTTAGTCCAGCGGTTTGAATCATCAAAGCGGTTGTGTGAAGCATGCATGGCCACATGTTCCCTCCGAATTAGCTGTGAACACCATGGCATACTTTCACAGAGGCGTTGTGATGACTCACTTCCACATTGTTGGCCATGCAAGTGGTTTGCTGAGTTCGCACGCACGCACGCACGCACGCACGCACGCACGCACGCACGCACGCACGCACAGAACCAGCTGTGTACCACCTGCCAGGGCTGGCTCTGGCTCCGACCCACACCACCACATCTATAGGGCTAAAGCACACAACCATCCCTGCTACTAGGATATGGGGGGTCAAAACACTCACTGACTCACAAGGCTGCAGTAAATTAACTTGTGTGTTTTGGGAGAGCTGGAGCGGTGCAGGGGATGATGTGTCATGGCATCATTTCGGCCATGATTATGATGGCTGAAGAATAAGGAGCCCATTGTGTTCCTTTTTTCTCTTTTTTTTGCATTGGATTCATAGTGTTCATTTGGTTCTGGGGTGACCCCCATAGCCAAGTGGCACGGTTCAATTCTCAGCCGTACAGACCAGTTGGCTAAATGTCATATTCTCCTACACAAACTCTCTCTCTCTCTCTATCTCTCCGTGTTTCCTAGTGTCTCTACACTGTCAGTGAGAATAGAGGCGTGCGAGCGTGTGTGTGTGTGTGTGTGTGTGTGTGTGTGCGTGTGCGTGCGTGTATTCAAACTGAATTTTTATCATTAGGCTAATTGAAAACACATCCCTGATTCTGGTGACTGATATCGTCCTAATGTTTGAGGGGGGTCGTGCTTTTTGTTTTCTTTAGGAACAAATAATAGCTAGAAATGCACTCGAGATGCCAACTTGCACAAGCAGAGCGTGGCAGCGCACCATGAGGTGCGCTCCCCACTGGCATCACCGCTTCCAGAAGAATAACTGATATGAATTCAGTCTCCTTATTATGATATACCGGTATTGTGGTAAATAAAACACTGTTAATCTAAGATGTAGTATAAAAACAAGCTGGGTACGACTGCTGCTCTGAGTCCTATGGAGCTCTCTGGTGTTTGAGCCCAGCCCCCTTCCTATACAAACCCACTGTAACTTCAACCTCCATTTTAACCATGATAGATTCATCGAAAACACCCGTCCTTTTTTTTCCTGGTGACTGATACTGCCCTGCCCCTGTGGAAACGGTGCTAAATAATGACCTGCAGTTCCATGGAACAGCGGAAATCTCCCGCTTTGAAGGTTTGTTTTGGTTATTAAATTCAGCGTGCTTGAACTGTAATTTATGAAACTGAGGCAAATCCGAGCAACAAACATATTTCTGACTGAGAGGACAATCAATGGTGTAACTAGGTGTTTTTACTCAAACAGTATTTGTGTAAACAATTTTGAGGTGCTTTTTTTAATACTTGTACTCCACCACCATATCTCAGAGGCAAATTTATACTTTTGACTCCATTACAATCATTGGAAAACTTTAGTTACAAGTGCATATTTGAAAATATCCATATTTGATCAAACTCAATTCAACAGTTATAAAACCCTTTACTGTGTGCGGCAGACTTTGGCTGTTTGCGAGAAAACAATTTTCATGTTTAATGACCTCTGCAAATGTGTTCCCTGCGACAAATTGTGATTCATCCCTCCAAATAAACAAAAGTGAATGGAGCATCCAGCTAATTTTCTAGGTTCTGTGGACTTTGGAATAGAGATGGGTAAATATTAAACCTCATGGATCCCTGCGGGGAAATTATATTTATTAGATTATGTTCCTTATGTTCCAATAATATAATAAAGCAACAGGTGAACAACAAAGACATCTATATAATGTCTCTCTCCTCTCTACCCTCCCCGGGCACCTTCCCCTCCCTCTCACCTGACACTGGAACCTCAACATTTCTCTCCACTATCTCAGGGGTTCTCAACGTTTTTGGCTGGGGACCCCTGGAAATGCTTTGGCTATATGTCTCGCGACACAGTGAACCACCAGCTGCTCCTGGACACCCTCGCTGGGACCGCATTAAAGTGGTTCTCCTATACCTAACCGACCGGACCTACCAGGCACCACATTTTGGTGTTCAAAACGCTCAGAAGACTTGAGCACCAAGATGCTATATAGGGTTTCAAACAGTAGAAGCATGCACAGTAGTCTTATAAATCTAGACTTGACCATTGAGCAACGGCAGCTTCACACTATAGGCTATATAATCCACTGCGGTTCTCAGCCCGGCTTGTTTGGAGCTCATGTAATGCATTTGGAATGACGTCATATTGGAGTATGAGAGTATGCCAACTGGCATCCACTTAATTCATTTTCTTTTTGTCAATAATTATCATGAATATACGGACAGAACAGCGCACAATTAGCCCGGACATCTGCTGCTGCTCTCCACTGCCTTTCTGTCTGTCTCGTCAAACATACGCACACTGCAGAAGATGAGCGTGCGTGCGCACACACACACACACACACACACACACACACACACACACACACACACACACACACACACACACACACACACACACACATACATACACACTGTTATTGATGGCAACTGACCCCGTGTTACTTGTATAGCTAAATGTAATCATACCTGGTGCACCACAATCAGATATCCACAAACAAGAAAATCCATTCCTGTTGAGGGGATAATTACTTGTCATATCTTACTATTACAGGAGAGCGTTTGTGTGTTCCGGGGGGGCTGGAGGGGGCACGGGGAGAAGATTCAAACTCCACACAGAAAGGCTCTTTCGCCAGCCCCACCTATAGGGTATGGGCACTGATGACGCGGAGGAGAGAACACACCCCCAACGCCCACAGCGTCCCCGGCGGGAATCGAACCCAGGACTCAGCTTTTGAGGCGGCATGCAGCGCTATAGCGGCGGTGCCACTGCATGTGTGCATATTGCCAAAAAAAAGTTGCGCATCAGTAGAAGCCAACAAAAGCTCTACCTTTGATTGTCTGCGGAAATTAAATGAAAGTGATAGAGTGCCCCAGATCAACTACCAATAATGGAAACAGATGGTGATCAATAGCGGTATCGATAAGGGATCGGATTGATGAGCAGGATCGATGGAATCCACAGTCAGCACAACAAACTCAGCAGACTGCGCTCCTCTGGATGTATTCCCTCAACAGAGGGGGAACCGTCCAGGCATGCGTGTTAAGAATTATGACACAAACTGAAAAGCGTGTTAGCACGCCTTGGCGCGCCAAGAAGCATTTAAAGCCTTCAGTCAACAGCGGAGACGGAGAGACATGTGGAGCTATGCGGAGAAGCAGGGGAGTAGTATAGCAGAGAGGATGCTGGGTAGAAACCAAGTCTTTGATGGGCAGCCATACGCTGGGCTGTCAGTCAAGGACGGAGCAGTCGGGGGAATCCTTCCACTCACTGTTTTTTTTTTTCTTTTTCACTCCATCTCACACAATTCCACGGGGTGTCTGGACTATATCAGCGATTCTCAGCCCGTGGGCCATGAGAATATGCAAACACCAATTTTGAATAATATATGGAAAATCATGATATATATGTTTTTTTCTTCAGAACCTTGAAAAAACTGTTTTAGTTTTGACTATGAAAACCTGCATCTCCCGCAGTTGCTCGGGCTCCATATATGGTCACGTCTGGTGACATCACACCTGCATATATATGGTTACGCCTCCATTATGGTCATGCCTTGTGACATCACGCCTCCATCCATATATGGTCACGCATCGTGACAACACGCCTCGTGACACGTCGTGCCACCATATATGGCCTTATACATATAATATGAAGATCACGACACTGACCTCATCTAACCCTGGATAGCCATACAAGACTGGATCATCACCTAGATCTGCATAAATGGAGCCGGCCAGCAACTCTACATCTGACCTCAAACCCTTAGATCTCCATATACGGAGCTGACCTGTTCTGAGTGACATTCCATATGTTGATCCTCCCCACCCCGTCCTTCCTGTCCTGATATTCTATATATTGAGCTGACCTCATCAAACCCTGTACACTCAAGACACGCTCCATAAATGGCCAATACAGAATTCATTCCATACAGTATATGTCACCTATGCGGATCCGTGCACGCGACCTCGCCCTTTGTCGCTTCTCGCCCTCAGGGCGTCTTATACTGTGAAAGTATGGTACGTTAGTCCCATTGATCCACGACCACGTACAACACATTTGATTGACTGATCAGTCAAATATGATTATACAATCTTGAAATTGCATGTGGCCGAGGAGCATTTACCACATTGATCAGTGGGCGCTGATCCAGAAAGGGTTGAGAAGCCATCTCGACTAGATAACACATAGTATGCAGCTGCATTAGACATTTAACTATAGGCGTGCAACAGTTAATCGGACTAATCGATTTCATCGATTTAAGAAAATACTTACATTTACAAATGTGCAGTTTTAATGAAAGTTATGTGTGCGTGTGCTTGTCTCTGTATTATTGCTTACGTAAATTCCCAGCACAATCCACAGTGTTAACCATGCGTCCTCGGACACTCTCAGAGTTAAATTCATCAGTTTGTGTTTATGTGTAAACAACACCTCATTGTTGTAATGCAACAGACTGATTCCATGGCTGTACAGCTTGGTGTACAGTACTGTGCGTCACCAGTACTTCTACAGTATATCCCTTGCAGTGTATCTGACACCGTTGCTGTCGGATATGGACACCTCATTATGTCCAAAACGGTTACAGTATACTTTTAGGATTCCAATTCAAAATATCAATATCTACAAGTGCAATTGTTAAATTGCACTTGTAAAAAGTACCATTTTGGGGGATTTTTCTGCCATTATAGAGGGTATGCGCAGGGGAGATATTTAATGACGTTTCGGGGCTTCGGGCAGCGCACAGGCCCTTCGTGACATCTGCCATCTTCTTCCCGTTGCTCTCTCCGCTGTCACGACTGTGTGGGAAGAATGCAGAATTGCTTCAGGAATCTTCTTTTTTTTTTTTAACAGATTGCTTTGAACAAATGAAAATGCCATTAGCTCTTAATGGATATTTGATGATGCGGTGACTGTAATTGTGATGAATAGTGATTTGTTGTTTATCAAACCCCCCCCCCCCCATACACCCTCCAACCCACCCTCTCCACCACCACATTTCAAGACTCCCAGTCTCGTTTGTTCTTTCACCTCAGCGCGCCCAACTGAAACGTCTCTCCCTTGATATAACTAGAATATGTCTAGACAGCGTGTGGCTCTTGTCGAGGCTGATAACCTTGAGCGACTCTATGTCACCTGAGTGAAGGAGAAAATTAAGCTTCAATTATATCCAGATGCACGGCAGCTTCGCACGGCAAAATATTGTGTTGGTGGGCACGACACTGTGTGCAACCAAGAGGCCCATGAATCAGGCATTAGAGTCGAGGAAATTGCATTCGCATTTGTCATTGTAAATGAGATCTGGTTGAATAAAGGCTATACAGAACAATTTGAGAGAGGTTTATAAAAGGGGATCACAGTCATGTGTTCCCAGGGTCCTATATGTTGATAGCAGGTTAACGGATTCTAGGCTTGTTTGTTTACCATGGTATCCTGGTATTTCAATGTAAACATTATTATTTTCATAAATTGTAGACTGATGCTAAATTCTTGGTTTACTCATCATCCGACCTAGAGGCACTGACTGCACTGTCTCTCTGTATTTGATGTATGTTTACCTGTAAGTAGCTGTTTGAGAGCCTCTGCTAAATGCCTAAAATTGTATGTTCCCCACATGTATAATATTAATGACACATCTATACTGACAATTGTAATAGGAGCCTGAAAGGAGCTCTATCTTAGGACCTACACTATAGGCCTACTAATAACGGAACCGGTTCAACCTCGGTGGAAATGGGGCCAGCTAGTCCGTGTGTCTCAGAGGACGGCTGTGGACAGTTCAGAAACCTGCCTACCAGTGACATCATCGGGAGGCAGGTGCATGGGGTCATTTCAAACAAGATGTCATATAGCATGCTAACTTTCCAGGAAGAGAATTAAAGGCTCATTCATAGTCTGGTTTTTCGGTGGTGAGGCGACCACCGCTCCGGTGGTGAGGTGACCACCGGAGCTGAAATGACGTTGAGCGGTGGTGAGTAAAAACAGAGAGAAGGGCTGGGGCGGTGGCGGTTGTTTTCTCTTCACCGCGGCATCGTGACGTCATGTTGTAGTTCGGTGGTCACCTCACCACCGAAAATCCAGACTATGAATAACGCTTTAGAGTGCAGTTTCTATTAGCCTGGCGCTGCTCATCCCCACTGATGCACTGTATACAACCAAGCATCTAATCCCATGCAGACTCTGGGACCCAGAGTTTTATTGCACAACCTCAAATCAATGTAAAAAAAGAAAAAAAGGCTGTAATGCGGCTAATCTGTAGAAACAATCCGGGGCGGGGGGAGGTGGGGGGAGGGTGGCGTGATGGCGGGGGTTGGGTGAATGTGTGAATGACAATGCAGCAGGTGCGGGTGGGGGTGGGATTTGGGTTTGGGTTGGATCTGTGCCTGCGTGATGCAGGCGAGGCTGCATGAGACAGATAAGCAGCTGTGTGTCCGCGGCCGGCGCTCTCTAGATGCGTCGCTGCCGACTTCTTATTTGTCACGGAAGGACACGCTCCTGATGCTATGACAGCATGGGAGGGATGCTTAATGCCTGCGTGTGTGTGTGTGTGTGTGTGTGTGTGTGTGTGTGTGCGCACACACGCACACACACACACACGATTATGCAGGGTAAAATCTGGTCTACTCTAATGTGATCATCCCATGTGTACCCAACTTTTTCTCAGATTCTCAGATAGTATTTGCTATGACTAGTCATTCAATTTGCATCAATTATCCCAATTAACCAACATTAAGAAGGTTACATAGCAAATATCCGTAGGCTACACCAGGGGGTTGGATAAAATATTCATTCACTTTAATACCACAAAATGCCAAAACACAAGTTGGATGACCTCATACTCGTTATTTAATACAGGTGTATTCAAATATGCAAATTGTGCAATTAAATATGCATGAGACAAAAATCATATATCACTGCGTCAAAAATCATCAGGATCAACTGAAAAAAAAAGTTTGGTAGTATTCTCAAAATGGTTGTAGTTTTTTCCCTGTTTGCAGTGCACGCATCCCTGCAGTCTGTGTTAGATCAACTTTAAGCAACACGATTCAGATTAGAAATCCGTAGTCATGTCTGTTTGCACTGCAGGAGACCAAAGCATTCAAGTACATTTACTCAAGTACTGTACTTACAGTAAGGACAATTTTGAGGTATGTTTGTGCATGTCAAGCTTCCACCCCCACACTAGACCCCCTCCATACTCCATCACCACCACATGATGGCTCTGTCATACTTCAACTGTTAGTGACGCATTGTGAGCTTGTAAGATCTGCTATTTTTTTTAAAGCTTGAAGATCTTTGGAAAATATGAGTACTTTTACTTTGGTTCTTAAAGTATATTTCAATACTTTTGTACATTTCGGCTTGAATCGAGCTGACATTTTCTAGTAGGCCTATTGTTAAAATATTTATATAAAAGGGACACAAGTAAAAGCGGAAGAGATATAGAATTTTCAACAAAAGGCGTGTGTTTATTTTGGATGCACAGAGAAGTTGAGGGGCAATTACGCACACACATTTTCACAGGCGCGGTCCTGAGAAATTGTCATTTCGTGCACACGCCCACGGGCGACTACACCTAGATTGCCTGCGTCAGTCGCTCCCCATCTGAAAAGGCCTTTAGAGTGAAAAGGTCCAAAAATGTACTGAAATGTTGATAAATGAAAACGTGTAGATAAACGATTAAACGTAGATAAACGGTCAACAGAAAATATTGAGCCTAGAGCTCACCCCCATTGTTCCCTCACTGAATGCCACTGCCCAGACACACAGCTGACATAAGTAAAGGTGATTAGCAGACGCACAGCAGGAGCTCATCAATTAAGTGGGAAGTGGAACATCAAAATCCAAGCGTGGGAAAAACGAAACAATAAATAAGATCAACAAACAAAATGTATATTTTGGCTCCTACAGTGTCAAAAGTTGTACTCAAGTATAGTACTTGAGTAAATGTACTGTAGCACCAGTGAAAATTATACCGACCACGCCGCTGTGGGCCAGAAAGGAAGGTGCAAACAACACCATCCACGCTGTTGCAGCTGGTAAATTAAATGGTGATAGAAATGGTCTCTAGCTATGAAATATTTAGACTGCACTACATTACTACAATGAGGACAATAGAGACAACAACTAGTGGCAGATTTGGAGTTTTTGAAAATAGGGGCCATTTTTTTAATATATTTGTTCTGCAAAAGAATGGACTATTCAAGCGCACAACACGTGGCAACGCGTTGTGTTCTTTTCAATCTATTTAGGCTATGTTTGAAGGAATGCCTGAGGAAGGTCCGGAGGGACCGAAACGTTGCTTCATTAAATAAGACAATACTCATGTACCGAGCAGATACACAGTGTGCGGGTGTATTCCATTGCTTTCAAGGCTGTGTTTGAATGAAATTAAAAGTCCTGCTTTAAAGCATCATTACTATAGAATCTTAATTAGTGAAACCGACTCAAGATACAACTTTACTAATCTCTCAAGAACAGATTCAAGACGAAAACAGGACACAGTTTTTTCTTTACTTACCAAATCTCATTGCCAAAAATGCCTATAGCTTATAGATCTGCACTTTTGTTTGTTTCTCCCAGAATAGGGATGCTGGGGTTCAAGTGGTTAACACGTATAGAAGGCCGCCAGGCTCAGGTTCTCACAGAATAGAAATATATTGGTTCTATAAGCTTCTTTTTGCTTTGTCTTTTTGGATACAGATGATGGCTCTTCTCCATTTAAGAGTGTGTGAATGATTAATCTAAAAACACAAATAACAGCAGTTATTTTATTCTATTGTATGTTCAGGGCATATGTCTTTCCAGTTTAGATAAATTGTTGTAATATGCACAAGGCTTGACCCATCCGATCCCACTATCTGTACGGCATTATATTATAACTGTACTTAATCCTGCTTAAGCTGTGTGATCATATATATAATGTGGTTGTGTACATATTTCCTTCTCTTTATCACATATCTGTATGCCCAGCATACAGGGTGTGCCAGCACTATTTTCTTGCCTTAATTGTCTTGCTTACTTTTGTAACATATCCTTCCAGCCGTGTAATGGCTTGTGCAATGTGTGATGATGTGTGATAAACTTCAGGCCATGTCGTGTGACACACTACCTTGGTGTCATCTTATTCTCAGAGCTTGCTTGCTTAGCTAATGCCTAATTTATACTAGGGAGTCAATTAATTAGCATATTGTCTGTATCTGTTGCTCACTGCGCCTACATTGATTCTTAATCCCTCCGTGCAAGATCAATATATCACAAAACATCTGAAATTGTTTTAGCCTCCCTGCGTGCTGTCTCTTCCATGCATGCTGTTTCGTACAATAATTCACAACATCAGTCAAGTCACATAATGTTTCCCCAGTTATTACTATGCACTCATACACGTTAAATTGCTGCTTGCTGCTGGTTTTATTGCTCCACCATTTAAGAATCGACTTTAAACACACATGTTCCAATGTACCTCTGCTAAAAAAACGAGGGGACCCAACAGCTACTGTGCGTGAGACCATGTGCGGATTGTATAGATCGGAAGCAAAGAAGAGTCTGATTAGGTGCAAGTACGGTCCAAAGTTGCTTTGGACCGTAGCATGAACAAGACACACAATACATGAAATAGAAATGCATATTATTGTGCACAATTGCACATATTGCCCATGTTCCCCCAGGCTCCCACTTAGGCAGCAGATTGATTTGGTTTTATTTATTTGTTGCGGTCCATAAACCAATCTGCAATCTTGATCCATCTAGCTAAGGCAATTGTGGATATTGTCGTGCAAGAAAAACCTGAGTAGTCATAAATCAGACACATAATGTCACGTACTATATAAGACTTGTATGCATCATATGAATGATTAGCCTGGGTGGCGTTCCCTGGGTTCCAGCCTACTGTAGCACAACAGAAAACCCAGTATATAGACTATGGCGTTTTGAAAACCTAATCTCATTTAAACCAGCACAACACAGGTAGACAGACAGATTGGTTAAACCTAAATTATACTCACACTCGCACTCTATAATGTACAGTATGCTCATAGCCTCACTGTACAGATAATCTACTGTTAGACAGATATTAGGTTCTCGGCTTTCTTTATGATTCTATGGATGACTATATCCATGTATTGATATATTACCTTATGTGTTGTTCTTGCTTACTGTAAATCATTCTGGATTAAGAGCATCTGCTAAATTCAGCAATATTATCATTATTTGTTCACTCTTTGTCCTTCTTTAGTGTCTATGTTGTTGTGGTGTATGGATGTTGAGGCTGTCACTCAACTGAGGCTGCCCCTCCCTGTTTCATGATTAGGGCCAAGACTATAAAGAGCAGCTGTTGCCAGCTCTCATTATCTCCCCAGCACTCCAGCAGTGAACACCATGAGTGAATGTGAATCCTCAAAGTTTCTGTATTTCAGTACCAGTGGGCTGGTTGGACGTATCGTTTGCCATATTTTTCTTTTCTGGTTAGTTCACTCTTAGTTTATGTTTTGGTATTTTACGGGGGTCTGGTGAGTGCGACGGGCTCACCAGACCCCCTACTTTTGAGTTTGGCCAGCCCAGTTTAGTTTCAGTTTTCTTTTATTAAAACACAAAATAAGGTAAAATATTTTTAAATTTAATTTGAAAGAACACGGCCCCCTCACATATTAGGACACCATCATTCTCCAGAACCACAGACGTGGGTTTTCAATGAAAATGAAGTTAATATATGAAGGGGGCATGTCTGATATTATGAATAGCAAATATCTAAAAAAAAGTAAAAAAGTGTCTGGGGTGCACGCAAAAGCCAGAGTAATTGATTAAAATAACCCCAGAAGTGCTATAAAGTGAAATAGGCCTAGATACTACCCCTTTTAGCCTGATCCGATACTAAAGCTATTTCGGAAATAGATCTACAAGCTCACAGCGCATCGCAATGTGACACATTGTGAACCTTTCAACTTTAAACCAAAAGAGGGATGCCGAGGCTTAAAGTGGTTAAAAGACAAACACATTGAATTCATGAACTGCTGCAATACGGTGCAAAACTGTCTGGGACCACCATTATTTACCCAGACTGATAAAGGCGTGAATCAACACGGCAAGGTCGGCAGCTCAGGAGTGCGCAGAATCACCCGATGGGCGCGCAGCACCCTGGGTTCTCCTGGATTCATCAAAGACCCTCCCTGAAGGCACTCAATCCGTGGGGATGGAACAATTCTCCATTTAACCCATTCTGACCTGAGATCAGGTTCTAAAAATGTCTGTTTGAAAATGACAGTTTTCTGAAAAAGCTATGTTTCTATGTCAGTCGTTCTTCGATTTTTTTAAAATAGCAGATCTACAAGCTCATAGCGTGCCACTCTGCTATTTTTAAATAGCTAAAGCATAACGTAATGCTAATACCAAAAGGGGAAAATATGCTTACAGCAGGCTGCAGGATTATCACTTGCACATCTCCCCCCCCCCCCCCCCCCCCCCCCCCCCCCCCTCCCTCCTCTATATCTGCATATTTGTATACATTTCCTTTGGATGTGCATTTGTCTCTCTCTCTCTTCTCCCGCCCCCACACAGTGCGAGGCATTGTGAGCTTGTAGTTCGGCTATTTTCACAATATTTATCTGTGGAACCGAGTCTGTGATGCCTACAATTCCAAGTGCTTTGCAGGGTGGAAGGGGGGCAGTTCAAGTGTGATTATTTTAATTACGTTTGGGAACCCCTGATCTACAGTACTGTATGTTGCCCATGTTCAAGACTCTCTAGTGTCGTGTTTCCCGCATCGATTCCACTCAGTAATGCCGGCCACTGGCACTTCCTTAGCAGGCCAGGCACATTAAATATTTACTCACTCAAAGCTATTTGGCGTGACATTGACTGAAGGATCCATTGGCAAGACTTAGCGCTGCACTCACTTATAAACGGTGAAAAGTGACCTCCGCCATGCACCCGAGACCTATTTTCAGTGGTGGAAAGTAAACCAAGTACCTTTTACTCAGGTACTGTTTAGGCTACTTGAGTACAATGGCAAGGTACTTTTACTTTACTTTAAAAAAGCCTTTTTTCGTTTTTCAGTTATTTCTACTCTAGCTCACAACATGGCAAATCGTTCATTTTCACATTGTGAGCTTGTAGATCTGTTATTTATGAAATGTGACAATGTGAAATGTGAGTTTTTAGATGCCAATTTGTCTGTATGTTCACATTTACATTTGCAGTGTGCACACTGCTTATTATAGGCATTAGATCGACTTTCCTAACTGTGCCCGTCCACAATTAATTAAATTCCCTTATCTAACCTAGCCCACTTAAGGTTACAGTATTTCTGACACGCGACACAGATCGCAGTCAGTCAGATTTGAACTGATAAAGTCCTGATTTGTTCTGTCTTATTTTAAATCAGTTAGATAAAACAAATGGAATTAATGCAATCATTTTGTCCGCACTTCCTTGAGCTTCTTTTTTTTTTTTTTTTTACTCTCTGTTGGGTTGAAAATGTCCCAAACCCAAAGACTCTATAATTAAACGGGTCACCACATTTAGAGCTTGTTCATCTGCTACTTTTTATACTTTTGTGTGATTGAAGTCGATCCCCCCCCAGGGCTTTATACTAGGGACCCTCCTGTTTATGCTCTAGGCTAGATATCTTTGCCATATTCGTTACTACAGAGCACAGGGAGCCGTTATGGGTCAAGTGTCTTGCTCAGGGAACACAGCCTCATGGGAGGACAAGTGGTGTCCTTCCGATTACCAAACTCTCTACAGTACATGTTGAGCTTTCGCCCCTGTCGCCTATAGTTTCCAGGCGGAGATCTGTGGTGGTGGGAGTCCCTTAATAAGAGTTTGATATTTTGGCGGACTGTATAGTTAGGTGTATATAGCTAGTTTCGGCGAGACGACAATCCTCTTGAGTTCCAGGCAATTTGTCAAGGAGGCTTGAGTGGTTAACGCCCAGCCAACACCTTGAGGAGGACTGCCTCTCTCTAGTCCGCCCTGCATGTGCCCTCAATCAGTAATACAGGATTAGGCCTGAGAAAGGAGATAGTGGACCGCCTGGCCTTTTCAAAGGCATTAACTAATCATCTCGGTACCTGCTGCTATAAGAGCTTCAAGGAGCCATGCTAAGTATGCTGAACACATTCCCTACATCAGACTGCATGTCATTTCCGTGCACATGTATGAAAGAAAGTAAGATTTGTTTGAATTGGCACTATTGAAATTGCTTTTACGATGTTTTTCTTTTTTAACCTATACAAAACATCTTACGTGTGACTCTACTGTAGTAATCAACAAGATTAGAGGGTATTGTTGAAGTACATGTGCATGGGTTGTTAGGGTACAAACAAGAAAAGTATAGGATGGAGATTAAGGTTTACGGTAACTTTGTTATTTGGTGTGGTTGGGTAAAGTCCATCCATAAGTAGGCCTACAGTACATATCATTGCTGTCAGGTAGAAACCGTGTGAGTGTGTTGTAATTCACCCGTGATATTATGCAATGACATTAGAAATACTCAAGAGGCTCCATCTGCCTCAGCATCTTGATCCATCCATCTCTCGGTCGGTCTATCCGTCTGTCTGTCCACTCACCCATCCACTCAAAACCTCTCTTCATTCATGCATCAATGCATCGATCATTTCATCTATCCATCGATCCTTTACTTCATCCATCCACCCACTCATCCATCCAACCACTCATCCATCCATCACTTAACCCATTCTGGACGGGAACCCCTTTTGGTGTTTTAGGGATTATGTTATACTTTAGCTATTGAAAAAAATTGCAGATCTACAAGCTCATAGCACGGCACAGAGTGACGTGCTATGAGCTTGTAGATCTGCTATTTTGGAAAAATCGTGAAAATGTGGCGCAAATCTTTGAATATATATTCTTTCAGAGTAAACGTTTTGAACTCACATCTTTGCTTCTATATTTTCAGATGGGGGTCGGTGGCCTAATATACCTAGATATTTGTGGGGGCTGACATGGAAATATGGGTTCTTTCAGAAAACTGTCATCTCTGTGTCGTGCATGTCATTATAGGCGAAAAAGTTTGAACATTATTTTTGGAAAATACGTTAGATTGTGGCAAATCGTGGCAAA
The DNA here is from genome assembly GCF_963924005.1 of Protomyctophum bolini. Taxonomy (NCBI): domain Eukaryota; kingdom Metazoa; phylum Chordata; class Actinopteri; order Myctophiformes; family Myctophidae; genus Protomyctophum; species Protomyctophum bolini. The sequence goes on along the minus strand of NC_137884.1, from coordinate 6,179,950 downwards.
TCCATTCATCTACCCACCACCCATCTTGAGAGTTGTGGTAAACTTTGTGCAGTCCGCATCTCCACCGTGATGAGCATAAGGGCCTGCACTTCACGCATTAAGTCTTTGATGCTTGAAGTAGGGAGGGAGCGAGGGAGCGAGGGAGGGAGCGAGGGAGGGAGCAGGAGACGCATCACGCAGCAGATGAAGGAGCTTGACACCAGACATACCTGAATCAACAGCACACGCTCCAGTGAATACCAAGTGCATGTTGCTCGTCACCAGTGGTGAGTGGAGTGGTGGAAAGTAACTGAGTGCATCTCCAATGCAAATATTGCACTTTTTGCTTCACAACATTTATCTGAAAACTTCAGTTACTATAGTTAATTTCTGGATTTTGATTATTAAAAACATGCGTTAACCACTTCAGCCCGATATATATGTACATTTCAGCCATTTGAAAGTATAGCCGATCTACAATGTGTCGCATCGTGGACTGCTATTTTCAAAGGATTTCTGTTTTTGCTTTTTGTTTTGAAATAGATAATAAATGCTTTTTTTATAGGTACATTTTGATACCAATATTTTGGTACTTTTACTCAAGTATAGCCTATACATTTTGAATTCCGACTATTACTTGTAACAGACTATGTTATATTATAACTCATAGTATATAAATATACTATATAAAAGTATATTGATACTTTTACTTAAGTAAATCATGTGAGTACTTTTCCCACCACTGCTCCTCACGGCAGGGACATTCACACAACACAACCTCACAGCCTGTCGAACAACAGACATGCTTCGGTTGACGGAACAGCCTGTTAATATTATGCGTAAACTTTGGTCTACACACCCTGACCGATATCAGATTTGTAGGGGTCTGCATGCTGATCCCCATTTTGGATGGTCTCCATGATATAATTTACGTTTACAATAAATATACGAACTAACATTTGCATTTATTGTAAGCTGGCCCACAACCAGTGGCTTACAGTCTCATGTACAGTAAGCCACTGGTTGAAGACAATGAGTATGTATGTGTTTTTTGTGGTGGGTCATGTTGGGCATCACAGTACATTTCGTAATTGTTACAAGTCATTTGTTACATTTCTATTATTATCTTTCGTAGTGTCACGGGTCATACAGTTCCAGGAGAGTATAAGGGAACCCTCTTTGAATAGTTTCAGTTCGTCATAGTCTGTTCGTTCCCAGTTACAGGGTTCATGATAACTATACATCGGTAGAATAATAATAAAAAAAAAAAAAAAAATACATCAATAATTAAAGAAAATACGAAACAAAAACAAAAACATGAGCACAACAGATACAATAGTGACATCATTAGTGATGGAATAATGACAGTGTTCACCTCTTATTCATAGTATGTATATGTGTTTTGTGTTGACCCGAGGCCGAATTTAAAAACCGCTTCTAAATCCTAACCTAAGTTTTCTGGGGGGAAAAAAATGTTTCTTTAAAAAAGTGAGGGGCGCTGTATTTCTTCCAGCACGGTTCACTCCAAACACAGTACAACATAGATCCAGACCTTTAGTCATGACCCCTTTATATAGCACCCACCTCCCTCTCCTTCTAATCAGGACGTCTCCACTTCCTGGGGAAAGGGAGCAGAGAGCAGCTAGTGTTTGTCCTCGGTTTCACTCCTCACAACCTGTCGCCCGTCCAAACCAAACTTTTCCACTTGCATCACTCCTCAGCTCATTATGTGCCGTGCTGGAAGAAGTACTCTGGTTGTTTACTTAAGGCAAAGTAGCAATTCCACATACTGTAAGTAAAAAAAATATATTAAAAAAAGAGAAAGAAAAAAGGCCTTATTCAGAATGTGTGTAGAAGTGGAAGTGTGTTGCATCAAAATATACTTTCTAAATGTGTCTCAAACTAAAAAAAGAAAAAGACAAAAATATATAGCCTGTAAGTGAGCTTGTAGATTGGCTATTTTTTAATTAGAATAAGCATTGATTATATAGGGTTTAACTGGTTTATGTAATACTAATCCAAATCTACAATGTAACTGTTTTCCAATAGTGGAGTGGAAAGTGCAATATTTGCCAATATTTGAGATGTAGTGGTGTATCAATTTTCGAAAAATGGAAATCCTCAAGAAAAGTAAAAAGTATCAAGTACTACACTGTACAGAACAGTTACTTTGCCACTCATTATGTGGACCACTCACTCTCCTTTTGCTCTTTGCTTTTACTTCCACACACTGTTGTGTATTTACACAGCTGGGATTGGACAAGAGAGGCACAGAGAGAGAGAGAGAGAGAGAGAGAGAGAGAGAGCATCTCCCTGACTGAAAACCTGAACACTCACCTCCCTACAGCCCATGCAGATTACTCACATAGGCTACTAGCTAAGTGATAGTTGCTCAATCAAATCTGCTAATAAGCCAGACACGAATATGCCGTTGGCAAAAATAATTGCCTGATATGAGTATGGCTTATTAGCCATACTGTGTTAATCATTAATGTATTGGAGTGCGATTGGTAAAAAAACAAACAAAAAAGACGTAATCAAGGTACAAACATTAAAAACATTGCTTTGTTTAAGTTTAGAAATGTCAACTAAAATATAATATAGGCTAGAAAATACTCAAAATAGAGTGAAAGTCATAAGCTATACAACAATGTAAATGTAAAGCACCGAAATAAACTATTAATTCATTCAAGTATTCTACTTGTGTACTGCACCACTGTGTCCATGGCTGTGTCTGGCTTGTTTCATATACTGCGCACTGATGCTTGTATATTTATTATTTATCTCATTATATTTGTGCAACCAAGGTTGTTTGAATAATTATGGTGGGTGCGGGTGCAATCTGCTATTCAGCTGAGGGAAGTCAGCAGTCCATTGTTGATTTTGACAGCAATTTTAGATTTAGTTATAGCCTTTTGAATACAATTTCAGTTAGTTTTCGGCATATTTTAATCATCGGAAATGTTATACTTTTTAGTCAACTAAAGCTAGATGTATTTTGGCGGGCCTTATGGCTGATTACACTTGGTTGAATGCTAAACATAGCTGATCTACAAGCTCACAATGCATCACACATATTATTTTGTTGCTTGTACTGTAGATCTGCGATTTCCCGAGCGCAACCAAACATAAAATGACTTGACTTTTACTTCTATTCTCCACTAGTCCCTCCCTAATATTTTAGTTTAGTTTTCATCTGTTTAGTATATTTAGTCTTAGATTTAGTCATCAGAGCTTAGTTTATTTCGTTTTTATTTCGTTTTCGTCAGTGAAGTCGACGAACATTTTTCGTCATAGTTTTAGTTGACGAAATCAACAGCTGTGCTCTCTGCTAATCAGCTGAGAAAGGTCAGCAGTGGGTTGGCAGTCAGCTACGATGGAAAGGACTCCTGGGCGGTCACACGTCTTTGGAAAACTTGTTTCTTTAGCTTTGCCTGGAAAAACACACAATTGAGCCTGGACTATAAACATATTGCAAAGCAGGGGGTGTCTGGTGCTCAGCCAAGCTAGTGCACGCCGGACCACATGCTCCCTGTGAGTCACCAGGTCTCTTTGAATTTGAACGTGACTCCCGTCCTCCTCTCTCTCAGTTTCCCATCTCTCTATCTAATCTAATTAAGCAGAAGTTCCACACACTAAATAAAAAAGAATATCAATACAAAAACCACAACACTTGACTGGTTCCCAGATTTTGTAATCATTCCACCTCTTTCTATATCCCAACTATAGGCTGCCCCCTCCATCCTTAAAATTGCCTATATAGCCACATTGAAGACATCAAACAAGCCACAAACACAAGAGAGCACAAAAATGTGTACATTTGAATTAAACTGAACTACTGTAAAGGTTCAATTAAATGCAAATTACACACAAGGCAAGTTATTTTTTATCACATTTGAGCAACAAGGCATTTCAATGTACTTTATTGCACATTTTAAATAAGGGTGCAGGCCAAGGACACGCACGGGCTCTTTGGCAGAGGGTTATCAAGCTCACAACATTGTGAGCTTGTTTTGTGTTGAACATTTGCCCCAAAATAGCGTCTTGCTTTAGTTCAAGTGGTTAAATGTGGCTTCACTTGCAGCCTAAAATTAACACCAAGTGGTTTCTGTGTAAACCATAATATGTCAGTGTTTAGTTAATGTTCCTGAGGATGATAAATGTCTGTTTTCTTTTGCTGTTATTTGTGTTGGGGTGAGAAACATGTTTTTCATGGGAATACAGGCACTGTGCAAACAGTTCTGTGGTATAAATTCCAGGAATCTCTATGTCTGTCTGTCTGCCCTCCGCATATCTCCAGAACCGTTCATCCGATCAGCCGTGCACTAGTGTATCGCAAGTGTCTTTATGGGTAAGAACCCTTTATAGAAATGCTGTGTTAAGTTAATATTGAGGTGAAGTCGATCGGATGAGCGCAGGGATGAATAGTTTTCATAATCCTCATGGGGGCCTCCCCCCTCCCGCGTCCCCGCCTCCCCGCGGCTTGTCTGTGTTAAGGTTTCACAGCACCACACAACCACTGCTGCTGCTTGGTTTAGCCAGAGAGGGCGGTGTAGGACAGTGTCTTGACTGTCTTCAGTGCGGTTGGGTGCGCAGTGCGCACCCAACAATTTGAACACCTCTTGGACGGCCGGGGGAGAGGTCCAAGAGGTGTTTAGGAATTCCCCGAAAATCCTCATGGGGGCCCTGGCCCCCCGGCCCCCACAGACTCTTCGTTACGGCAATTCTGGAGAACCGCTCATCATGAGCGGTTCTCCAGAATTGCCGTGGTCCGAATGGGCATGCATTACGAACAGGCACTTCTTGACTTCACACTTGGCGGGTGTATTGCATACTTCCGGGAGTCAAGCAATCGAAACGCTACGCATTCCGAACAGCCACGCACTCCAAAGGTCCTCTGACAACGCTGCAAATGGCACTGACAGGAGTCAAGCGATTGGCCCGTTCTGAATGGGCGTGCTTTCCGAATAGGCATGCCCCAAACGGGCATTAATCATGTTTAATGTGTGGGTTTGCAGGAGGATTGTAAACACAGCACCATGTCTCTCAGGCCAGAATGTCAACGCGACCTTGAGATTAGTACGGAAAATCAATTACAGTCTGATAATGCAGAGAGGCAGGGAGGGGAGATGTGACCACTCTGAGATCTAAATTGGCTGTCAGGGCAAGGGGGCTGGCTGATTGACCCTGGCAGAGGTCATTGGTTCTCATATAATATTTAAAACCCTTTGAACCGGACATCTCTATTTTGGGCATGTCATTATATAGGTGAACATTTTCAAAGACTTCAAAAATAGAAGGAAAAAAAGATCTGAGCTTCATTATTACTCTACTATTTTCATTATTAATCACATGATGAAGTAGCCTATATATCTGCTGTTGGGAAGAAACCACCTAACTCAAAAATATTATTTTTTTCAGAAAATGATAAATATATTTTGAAAACAAAGCAATAATCATCACAGTTGGTGTTAACACCAGTTAGCTCTTAGCTCTTTTAGTTATCTCTTTTAGCAGACAGTTTGTGTCCAGTGGAATTAAGAGGTTTTGTCCAAAGAACGTATTGTTTTAACCAACACAGAGATGTAAAAGGTGTTCAATAGTAGTAGTACTGATTTATGCAAAAACAAAAAAAAATGTGTTAGATATAGGGCTTATTCGCCTGAACCCTACCTGTAGCGCCACTATTATGGGGCGAAATAATTAGAAATTAGCCTGGTATTGCCTGCAGACTGATCATGTCAGTGAACCCCATGTGATCTTCTGTCAATGCCAGGCAGTGGTGAACGTAACTATGTACATTTAATGTACGTTTTTACTCACCATAATGTTCTTATTTAGATCGAAGAACCAAATAGGCCTACTGAATGTCAGTCTCCAGGTTTTCTTCAGAATATATGAGACTGCATGATTGTACTATGACATATGGCACATTAGCCTACATTAGCGCCTTAGTGGTTCGGGTCCATTTGGTTCCAACACTCTCAGAGTTAGTTACTCATTTTGTCCACCACTGGCGATGCCGATGACCCCTCTGGTTCCCAACCTTTTATGGATCCGGGCCCACTTGGAAATCTCAAAAAGTATTCACGGCCCACCCATCTGACCACTTAACCATGGCAGCCCCGGCTTGTAGATTGGCTGTACAATTTTGCCTATAATGCCATGCCCCAAAGAGAGGGATGGTGCCAGTTGAAAGTGTTATATGGGCCATTAGGCCACACAATAAGACCACTCAACCAAAACAGCTCCTCCGCCTCCCTAGATCAGTGCATTCTTCAGAACAGCAGTTTAAGATCTCCCCCAGAAACGCTTAATGGCTTCAGTGGGGAGGGGCGCTCGCCTGGACTCCCATGTAATGAGCCCCTGAGACAACGAGAGATGAAAGGAGAGGTAGCGAGAATAGTCTCTAGACTAGGCCGAGGCCTTCTGCTGCAACAGTGACATCTGGTGGCCGCTGTGTGTCAGCGCGGCCTATCTATGGTGGCTGACATCTAACATTATCATCTTCTTGGTATGTCTGAGGCAATGTTGCTGCTCTTCTTCACTGGCTGCATCTATGCATTGACCATCACATTATGGATGTCTTAACGAGGCCTTGTTTAAATTTAACACATTTAACGCTGTTTATTACATTTATTAGTGAATTACCGTAATCGGTACTTAGATCGAAGACAGTAAGCACTACATTTTACAAAACAAGGAGGAATAATTACGAAGATTTATTGAAAAATAATTACATCAGAAAATCCCCTCCAAATGACATGATCAATGTCAAGTCACACCTGTGACATTCATTCATACATGAATGATGAAGCGGCGAACAGTCGACGCCAGCGTGCATAATTAATATGATCTATTAAATTGCATTACCCACACCACATCATTTGGTGTTCATATATTAGAACGGATAAGGACTAGTGTTATCCAACATCAATTAGAAGCATAATACATCATGAGCGCAGCCACGGGTGGGCCTGGGTGGGCCTAGGCCCACCTATGTCTGAACTGGGCCCAGCCCAAAAAAATATCATATGATGAGTCAGAGTAGCGTTATTACATAACATAATGTGGACGCAATCACTGCATTCAATTTAGCAAAATATGGCAGTGGGTGTATTATTATTATTATTCATCTTTTCCTATATTTTGATCCATATAGCCTATGATAGCCACTGGCACTGCCTACTGTAGTTTGTCCATGTCCATGTACCTGCGTAGTTTGATCGGTCATGTGCTTGTTTCTAGAATGCAGCAGATTCTTCACCCTGGAAACGTAATGTGTCTTTGTTTATGATTAAATATAAAGGAGAAGCCTCTCTGAGAGTAGCCTTAAATGTTAAAAGCCTCACAAATTAAATGTCAAACATTTATTGCAAGGTTTTTGGAAAGAAAGGAAGTCAGCAGTCCCTAGAGGAGCTACTGTACAACAGTTGTATCCTGAGGATTTGGTAATTCCACAACAACAGCGTCCGACCTTGATTATGGATTACTACGTGATTGAAGACATTAAAGGTCACAATTGTAGTTTTTGCCGAATGGATTTTCATTGATTGTGCCCATGTTGTCTGCTGCTATCTGCTAATTAACTTGAGGGGCGCTAGCCAGCTTTGAGGATTTGTGTAAACAGTACACAAACATTGTCTTAACACAAACATTGAATTCCATTGACAATGAATGGCCAGCTTTGAGTGTTTGTGTAACTGTACACACAAACATTGAATGCCATTGACAATGAATGGCCAGCTTTGAGTGTTTGTTTAAACACAAACATTGAAGACGAAGGTGAGGACACAAATTGTGATTGGCCAGAATGAGATGATGCATAATGATGTATGATAAGAGCGCCCCTCACTTCACACAGGTGTGATTTTTAGTTTACCGGTACATCTGGGAATGCGATGGGATGAAGTGTCTTGTAGCAGCCTGACATTACACCCGTCAATCTCTACGACACCTGACTTCATATTTGTAGGAAATGTAACCCAATTTCTTTTAATTAATTAATTAAAGTTAGTATTAATGAATGCTAAGATTTGGTCCCAGGCCCAGCTAATAATGCATTCCTGCCCTGCGCCACTGATATACATATACTGTACGCACAGCGTGTACTACATGCTTGGCTGTGTGGATGCCTCTCTGCCTGTCTATCTGCATGTGTGAGCGAGCATGCACACGGTCGCTGATGTGTGTAGACACACACATCAGCACGGCACGTTTCCGCTCTGGCTCTGAACGTTGCCTCTGGCGTCATGCCATGCATGGAGATCTCATAACAATTCATTCACTCAGACTCAGAGCCCATTCTCTTATGCCTCTTCTCCAACCCAACCCCCATCCATCATTTCTGCCTCTATTTTTAGAGCCGGGGGTAGGGGGGGGGACCCACAGTAATGGAGATGATTCCTACATGCTTTTTCTTCTCCCCCCCAACACAAATTCTCAGCTGAGAGATGGAGGATGTGTGATGCAAGCGTATATCAGCGGAGGTGGAAGAAGTACTCAGATGTTTTACTTCTACTAAAAGTATCTGTTTGTTTTCCTTTTTTGTTTTACCATACAATGTGACGCTCCATAAATTAACTAGTGCCGATTCTAAAAATGCCTCTTCTAAATCCATGTTGCTATACTCTACACGGCAACAACTACCCCAAAAGGGGTTCCTGTCTCGAAAGGTAAAACCCATGCCACCATAACAACAGCTACTGACCTTGACAGCTTACTTCAAAGCTGATCAAAGCTGAACTAAGCTGTCAAAATGTATTAAGAATGCATTCGCAGTGCTTTGTTTAAATAGAATACATCTCAGATGCAAACTGTAGAAGCCTCTTCAGCTTTCCTCACTGTCTTATTGACATGCCAAGTCTTTTTTTTTCTTCTCTTTTTTTAAAGATGAAAAGGACAAGCAAACAACTCTGAGATAATATATAAAAACAATACTCAAAGCATCCTTCAAAGTTTGACTATAGACTAAAAGTACCAAAAGTATTGGCTTCAAAATATACTTGGTAGTAAAAGTGAAGTTGCCTGCAAAATGTCTTATTTGTAATGTTTTGTTTGTGAAGCCGATCTACAATACAGGCTTGTGAGAGTGTAGATGTTTTAATTGTCAAATAGCCCTAAAGTAGGGATTAGTGGTAAGTAATGATCTCTGATCTGTGATCATGAGTAGGAGAATAAAATGGAAATGCTCAGGTAAAGTTAAAAACAAAGCTCAAAATACTTCAGTAAATGTACTTACTGTAGATACTTCCCACCATGCGCCTCAGAAAGTTTCATTTCCGTATCTGTCTCTTGACAGAAGCAGCTTCTCCCGACACTGACATTTCTGTCTGATGGCGTACTCCATGGAACACCAATCTTTTTCACTGTCTGCCTCAGTTATATGTTATACTGATGTAATTGGCCATTTATATGACAGATTGCTGTCACATTGTCATGTGCATGTGCGTGCGTGTGCGTGCGTGTGCGTGTGCGTGTGCGTGTGTGTGTGTGTATGTGTATGTGTATGTGTATGTGTGTGTGTGTGTGTGTGTGTGTGTGTGTGTGTGTGTGTGTGTGTGTGTGTGTGTGCTCTCCATCGTCACTTCCACTCATCCCGGTTCTCCATACATCTGGTCAGCTTGTCGGTACTTTGTGCTCCTGTGTCTTTCTTCCACGTAATGTGGGACATACTCGTGACCTCGTGTGTTGATTGATCCCACAAATGCAATTTGCTGGCTGGCAGCTCTTTATGTCTTTGGCAGTGTCCTGACTCCTGCTAGTCTGTCTCTCATCCTTGGTATTCCATCATACAGATTCTTGTTGGTAACATGCATACTCTTGCTGATGTTAAGTACTGCTGGTGTAGCACCCGTCTAGAGACTTCGGCGGGGTTGGTTTCAGGGTGCAGCATTTACTGCCATATAGGAGAACAGACTCTTTCCAGGAACAGTTCAGTGCCTTGCTCAAGGACACTTCAACACTAACTCTGGGGGGGCCCTGGAATTGAACTGGGAACCTCACGGTTTTCCCATCCGGCCGTTCTACCGGCCGGCCACTCTACCCCTGATCCACTGCCGGCCATTGGGCCCTTCATGTGCAAGTGAACAGTGAGCTCCGGTACTTGAAGTGGGGTGCATGTTGGTTAGACATACCAACAGTCCTACACTCCAGAGTGTCTCCAAGTCTTGTTTACATCAGGGTCCTCCAGGGTCCTACAGGTTAAAACTAACCTGTGACTCCCGACATGCATGGCAGGTTAAAACTAACCATGTGGCTTCCTGCAAGGTTATCTGTTGATTACCATATTGATTGATGACCTGATCCACTACATCAGAAAGACTGACTTTAGGCCTATGTGTGATCTTTCTTGAAAATGGAAAACGATGGGAGTTTGTGCAAAAACATGCCCACCTTTTTACAGCTTTTTACAGTTAACCATTGGTGTGATGAAGAATGTTATTTTTATGCCATGTTACCTATAGCTCTATAAAATGAAGGATTCCACTATAAAAACAGCTAATTACTTCAAAGCTGATTAAAGCTGAACTAAGCTGTCAAAATGTATACATAATTTGTATTTGCAGTGCTTTGTTTATAGACATCTCGGATGAAGTCTGCAGAAGCATCTTCAGCTTTCCTCCATGTACAATTGAAGAAGAAGAAAAAGACAATAACAACTCTGACGTAATTATCGTTGCTGACATTGAAGCTTTATTATTAGCAACCTTGACCGTGTCTCTGTACTTTACTGTCCATTTTTCAATAAGAGGTTTCCCCAAAGGTCTACTTGATGGTCACTTGGGTGAGCTTTGTGTTAACTCTGGCATGGCAGACTGGTGACACAGTGCCAGCTGCGCCCAGACATGCCACCCCTGGGAATCTCATGCCAGTGTGAAGATGGCATTGGCGTACCGTAGCTCAGTGCACAATGTCAAGGTTTCCCAAACTGATATGTATTTGGCCGTGGACCCCCATCTGAAAGGATTTTGTGCCAGGGACGCCAATCACTACACATATTCTTTCCAAAATGATTGGAAAATAGCCAAGGTTAAAGTGGTTTTGATGCTATATTAACACATTTAGGGATGTTAAAATAAAATCTGCACACTGTAGAAGTAAACAAGCTCCCATAGTCAAAGCTTATTAACGTTTCAACAAACAGGTTTTCTTCAGTCAGGGAAACTAGAGACCCCCAGGAACCCCCTCAAGGACCCCTGGGTTGCTCATTGTTTATCACTGTTACTGTCACTATATGGCCTTAAGCCCAACACACCTGTGTCCGCTCTGCAACGCATAGCAAGCTTGTAGATCTGCTACTTTTTTGTGTGTCATACTGGAGCTCAACCAAGTATAAATAAGGCATTATTTGCTCCCTCATGATTTTTTTGTAGCAAGGACAGAAATAGAGCAAATATATTGGCTCCATAACACAAAAGAAAACATTTTTGTTTTCCTGACCTGAATGTGAACACAGTTCCAAGTGTCTGTTCATCAGATCCACTCTGCCAAACAGGCAAACCCCTGCACTTCACCTCATCAAACGCATCTCACAGTGGCAAGAAATGGGTTTGATATGGTGTTCGGTGATTATGCAAATGTGACCCGTATATCGCGACCATGTGACTGCATATAGAAGAGAATAATGATGAGTCTCTCAACCAGGGAACAAGATCCTTGGCATTTCCGTTCGCTGTATACATTTACTGCTAACTGGCAAAGCCATTATATTTAATGTATACAGTGCTTCTAAATGGATATGCTAATTAGAGTCACCCATACGGTGTTGGTGGGGCAGAAGGCTCCTGTTGTATGAATGGAGTGGAAACAATTGTAACTAGCCTGGTATGAGCAAGGAATTGTATACATAAAATACATCATGAGACTTTGTGCTGCGCTATGAGCTTGTAAATCTGCTATTTTTTCAAATCATTGAATATAATGTATTCAAAGATTTGAAATATATTATACATTTTTTGCATTGCGACGCATTGTGAGCTTGTAGGTAGGCTATGCTATTTTCAAATGGCCGAAATGTATAGGGTTGAAGTGTTTACGTTTTCTAATCAAAATTAAAATTTCCAACTAACTAGTAACTAAAGTTTTTAAATAATTATAGTCGAGTAAAAGTACACATTTTGGCTCTGAGATGTAGTGGAGTAGAAGTAAAAGTATTGGAAATAGGAAATACTCAAATTTCTCAAAATTGTACTTAAGTAAAGTAGTCTACTTTAGTAAATACTTAGTTACTTTACGCACTGGGTCTCAGTATTCCCAACTCAAAGATCACTCCCCCATAGTAGGCTGCATTCCCAAACCGTAATCATCCTTCACTCAAGCCACACACAGCTCCATGTTTCCAGATCTTTGAGAGGCACGATGATGAGGGGATTAAGCAGCACAACTCTGACCATGCCAGTTTCGCTGTCATGCAGATGGTGGATGCGTAGCTTAGCTGTAACGGGAACCCTCGTACAGGAGCCCTCGTACAAGGTTTCTTCGACTATGCATGCACCTCTTGGTACCACAGCACCTCAAAGGCCCTTAAAACAAGGCTCCAGACTTCCCAAAACAAACTGGTCAGGCTACTATTGGCCTCACACCCCGAATCCACCTCACCCCTGCCCACCCCTGAATATAAACATATACAGTGAGGGGGAACAGGGGTGGGTGGGGGATTCAGATTTTACGGGGGGCCAGTTTCGAATTGCAGCCATCCGTAGGTGCCCTTTGAGAGCAGTTTTGAAGGAGTCAAGGGATTCACATGTCTTAATGACTGTTGGTAGGGCGTTCCACATTTTGGTGGCATAGTAGCTAAATTAATTTAGTCCCTTGTTTGTGCTGAATCTGGGATGCACATCGTTTGTTGAACCCCCTCTGGTGTTGTGGGTGTGGACTTCGCTGACATTAAGGAAGTATTTACACATGTACTGTACATGGGTATCTTGGTGGTGTAGCGAATCTTGTGGACCAGGCCCATTGCAAGGTGCTGTACTCTGTCGTCAACCCTAAGCCATTCCAGCCTGTCAAAGTGGGCATGGGTGAGGTGGGTTCGGGGAGTGAGGCCAAGTAGTAGCCTGACCAGTTTGTATAGGGAAGTCTGGAGCCTTGTTTTAAGGGCCTTAGAGGTGCTGTGGTACCTGAAGGTGCAAGCATAGTCGAAGAAACCTTGTACGAGGGCTCCTGTTAGGGTCTTCAAGGTGTTTTTGTTGACCAGTTTATGCAATAGATCCACAATAAGTCCATTCTGGTATTAAGGAGGACCAGCCAAAAGCATAGCATAAGCAGTAAACCAGAAAGGCATTTGATCAGCTGCAATGCAGTGCTCATGTTCTGTCAGCAGATGGCAGGCTTTCCCTAGAATTGCACTGGTCTGAAGCCATAGAGTACATGTATTCATGTCATGAAGGATTCTGAATGAGAATATATACTTACAGTAGCCTACTGAATGTTTTAACACAACTTGTGACATTCTCTTGCATCCAGATGAGCTGTATCTGGGGCGAGGGTGCAAAATGAAAGGTACATTAAAATGCATACTTGCCTTGAGCAAAACCTGGCATATAGACACTTTTTGAAATGAGAAAAGATATATCCTGCAACTAATTTCCTGTTGCATAATTGTCTCTTCCATGCTGGTTCTTGTCAGCTACATTAACAACAACAACTTGAACCCCTAGCATTCTGGAGGGAAAATTGGATGAAAATAGACGATCTACAAGCTCACGTACAATTCGTCAATGCTTGTAGATCGACTATTTTTCAGCAAAGAGGTTTTGTATAGATGGGAAAAGAAGCAGGCCAAAGGTCAAGGTTTACTAAATATTGAGGGTTTAATTGTTAATGCTGCTGCTACTACTACTACTACCAGAAGACGCCTGAGGGCGAGAAGTGCACATCCGCCTCGTTGACGGCAGACTACTGGGCGAGCGCTGGTGGTTTGGCATAGGGGGTCAGATCAACATGGAATTAATTTTGTACTGGCCATAAAGGAGCATGTATTGAGTGTACAGGGTGGTCAGATCAATATGGAATGTCAGATGAGCTCCATACAGTATAGAGATCTAAGGGTGGTAGCGGGGCCATTCTCTTGAGTGTACAGGGTTTGTTGAGGGCCCAGATAGGGCCGGGCCTTAATTTTCGGGCCTGTTGAGAACTCAGGCTGCTGGGCGCGGCTGAACTAATAACTTTGGGGCAGGCCCGTCTAGAGTTTGAATGGACAGGTGCACGGGCCTGTTGAGCACTCTTTCTCCGGCTGCCGGGCGCGGCTGCACTAATAACTTTGGGGCAGGTATAAGTCAAAAGGGAGACATCGAAGAGGAAGGATGGATGGGGAAGGATCAACATGGAATGTCAGAACAGGTTCAGACATATATGGAGATCTAAGAGTTTGATGTTTGAGGTCAGATGTAGAGTTGCTGGCCAATATGGATGACATCAGGGAACTATATGGGCTTAACTGCGACAGCAGGTCACATTTACTATGTGACCTATACTTTATACTCAATTATCTGTTTTTATTGTATACATTTTTGTGTGGAAGACTAGCGACCACTTTGTGGAAGCTAATGGGGATCCGAATAAAGAATTTACTATGACATCAGGATCTCCACATCTCCGACCATCCCTGATGATGTCACATGATATCACGAGACCTGGGCACCATAATGGTGCTCGACACACATGGGAAATGTACGATTACAAAGTTAACTGCGACCTTCGGTCGCAACTATAATTATTCTTATTATTATCCATTTTCCCTGAGTGTGCAACAGCCCTTTCACTTAATTCTGACCTAAAGTGAGGCGTTAGCTCTCATCCTGTCCATTTCTGGACTGTACAGAAGAGATAAATAAATCCTGCTTCACAGAGCCAGTGGGTCCTGCTGTCCATGCTCTCAGGTTTACAGTTACACCAAGGCCAAGCGTGGCATTTAAAACAGGCTAAAGCTCAAACACGGAGGAGTATCTGGCTTAAAAGCGACAGGCCATCAGCCAATTACCTTGAATTTCACTCCAGTCCAAGAGCTCGGTCAGATCGAAGGAGCTCAGCTCAGTCTGCCAAATTAGCATGCATGTCATCTCTGGATGACATTAAGACATACAATGTATGATACAATGTTATATCTGTGTAGGTGAGACGTAGGAGGGGCCCGGACAGGAGTCAACCCACTGAGTCTATAGTCTTTCCACGTACCACTCCAGAATCTGGTTCTCCCAGTCCTGGTAGAGTAGTTCCGGAGCAACGGATTGTGTGGCCTTGGTCTTTCCCTAATGGGACTGATCGAGGGTAGCTATACTGGGACGTAAGTCGGGACTTGATCACAAGGGCCTAAGTGGTATGATGTTGCCAGACCCAATGTTTTTGGCCAGTTATGTTGCATAGGCTCTGGCTGGTCTTTTCATTTGAGTTTTAGGCATAGCCTATAGGCCTACATTGTTAATAAAACGGCCAATGTCCTATTGTTGGCCTTTTTTATTTTATTTTATTTTTAACATTGAACTAATTATTTCCTTATGGAATGTGGAATGTACGTGACATGGTGATGTGGGGTGAAAGAAAAGAAAAGAAAGGGGACATCAAAACAAAACTGTTAATATGCAGTTAATATATTTGTATGGATGGTTGCGGTCTTGCAGGCCTAAAGAAATACTTTTTTTCCCTGCCAAAGGTGTCCAGTTTCTCCTTCCTGCTCAACAGCATTTTGGCCTTTAAAGCTTTTTTTTGTTATTTTTGTTGTTTGTTTTAACAGACTGCACTGACCCCCTCCCCCCCCACATGACTGCAACCACTGCACCATTAAAGTACCTTCTTAACCAGTATACTCTGCGCATGCGTACTTTGGTGCCACTTCCTCGGGTGCCAGTGTTGCCAAGTCTGATTATTATAAGCTACTTTGGGTTTGTTTTCCTGTGTGCAGTCGCTTGCAAATATTGGAAGGTTTTTGGATGTAGTATAATTGTATAAATTATTGTTCCTAAAGCGTAGTTGCTTTGGGCTTGCTTCAACTAAATAATTTAACCATATATTTATAGCCTACATCAGCTATTTGAAAATAGATCTGCTATGTGGCTTGGGAAAAAAAGATACAAATCTGGAATGTTTTTGATTTTGAAACAAAAATAAATCTTGTATGAGGGACATTGACTGTCACAAATCTTTTTCAGATATTGAAAGATCCTTGACCTGAACATGTTTGAGAACCACTGCTTCAGTGCTTGACCAAAAGACAATAAAGTTTGACTACCCTAGTACCCTGTATTATTTAGGTATAGTTGCCTATAGACCTGGTTACTTGCCTCTCGCAAGATCTGGCAACACTGGTAAGCGCCACCTAAGAGCGCCACAGTGGATTTGAGGAAGTTTTGACACAAGTTGTTACTTCACAAGTTCACAGTCCACACCTGTGGGTTCATCATGTTATGGATAATGAAGGATATATAAAAAAGAAAATGCCCTTCATGTCCACGCTAAAGGTAGGTAACTACGTGCTTTAAAAAACATAGAGCGCAGTGCCGCAGTTTTAAAGCGTGTTCAGGGCGACACACGAAACGTATACAGGGTCATTGAATATTAAACGATTTGTGTTTGATGTGTTCCCCTTTTCAACGCCTGTATAGGTGAGTCTTTCAACTTTCAGCTAAATGTGTTATTTTTGGGCAAGCGACACAGCTAAGTGTATTCAGCTACAGGGGGAAAAAAAGCAGAATATTTTTGAAATCCTGCCACTTATCCTGAAGCCATGTACAGGTTGTGACGAAGACTTTGAATGGAATGCCTGCTGATTCACTGGTCCTTTTTGGGTTTCTTTCCCAGAGTTTATTGTGAGACACTCACTACTTAGTACTTTAGTAGTAGCAGGCTAGCAGCAGCAGGCACAGGTGTAAATTCAGGCATTCCCTCAGTCAAAATACTCCTTTTTACTCTATGCCAGTGGTTTTAAATCCTTTTCATATCAAGAGCCATTTGAGCCACGGCCTCTCAGACCAAAAACTAAATAATATTTTGCTGTCATTGAATAAGATTTTGTCCACAATGCCATGCTGTATTGATGTTGGAACCATAGAGACAGGCAAACTTTTATCAATAATAACCATTATTTTACATAAATTGTGTAACATCTTGTAAATTAATTAAGTAATGCAGATTTCGATAATAATTTAAAGATCTATGAGGGTCCATTTGGTTATCAACTCTCCATTTAGCTGGGGACCACCTGGAACCCCTTCAAGGACCACTGGTGGTCCCTGGACCACTGGTTGAAAAGCACTGCTCTATGAAAAATACTAGCTTCTGGTCTGGACTGCTAAGAGTTCAGACTTGAGAGGGATACAGGATGATAGGTGGGCAGTGGCACTTAGATCTGGGCACCTCAATAAAATGGCCTATTTTTGCCCAAAATGTAATTGTATATATTCTCCCCCATCCTACTGCATGATGTGAACATGCACGGTAAGTCGTTATCAGGCTTTACATTTCTTTCAACTTGTTTATGCCACACAATGACTGAATATGCAGGTTATGTAGCAATTGTAGAAAGAAATATAGCATGTTCTTTCTAATCGTTATAAAAAATGGTTTGAATGGTTAAACCTAACCTTATTCCTAACCTTAACCTCAGTAAAACTATGCCTAAACCTAACCCTATACCTAAACTTAACCCCAGTAAAACTATGCCTAACCCTAAACCTATTTCTAACCTTATTCTCAGTAAAACTAAATAAAGAATACAATACAAGAACCGTGGCACCGAGTCGGTATGGGACTCTGCGTGAGGTCGGCGGAAAAAATGGAGGGGCGAGATGGTTTAGGGGTGACCGTACCTGATACGCCCACTCTTCCTTGGTGCCCTGCCCTCTTATCCTGTTGAGAGACCAGTGGTGTAAAGTACATTTACTTAAGTAAATGTATTTAAGTATAATTTTGAGGTATTTGTACTTTACTTGAGTATTTCCAATTTCCAATACTTTTACTCCACTACATCTCGTAGTCGAAAAAGTACTCGGGTACATTTTTAATTCCAGACTTTTACTACAGACTACATCGCAGTATTGATACTTTTACATAAGTAAAATAAATGTGAGTACTTTTCCCACCACTGTCAGACAGAGACCAGACCATGCAGTTCAATTGTGGGCAAGAGGACAACAAAAATGAAAGACTGCTTTCAAACATTGGCTATCTGGTGCCTGCATTCCTGGAGAGGTCATGCCACTTCTTTTGAAGGAAACTTTGCTGTCATGGCAAGCGGTTGTGTTTTTGTTCCTCTGTCACCTTGCTTTCTTGCTAATAATAATAATGCCTGTAAAAGTCACATTTCAGAGGAGACTGGTGGTGACTCACGCTTCTCTCAGAGCTGACTCTTGTTATGCATGAGGTTCCCATTTTGACCTGAGGACGATTCTACAAAAGTTTCCATGTCAGTCGTTCTCAAACATTTTCATGTCAAAAATATATGTAATTGGCCACTGACTAGCATCTGAAAATATGTTGTTCCAGGGACCCCCCATAAGCAAAGATATGAATTAAAAACGTTAGCTGTGAAAGAATATATATACCGGTATATACTATATGATTTGCGCCAGATTTTCACGATTTTTCAAAAATAGCAGATCTACAAGCTCGTAGTGCGGCACTCATAGCCAATCAAGGTGTACCCATAATTTAGGACATTTAAGTTTAACCCTCGGACAAAGCCAACACTTGTCGAGACAAATAATGACAAAAAACACAATGTTTTGGGCCGAAATAATTAAAAAGAAGAAAAACAAAAATAACAGTGTTGTACCTGCCCTTTTTTCTGCATTCTAATTATTTGATCGGCCCAAAACGTTGTTTATTGCAGACAACAAGAGTTGGCTTTGTCTGAGGCTTAAAAGGAAAAATGAATGGGCCATTCTCTTCCGGGCCTGTCGCCGGGGGCGGGACTGCGACGCTCTATACTGTAGTACACTTTTGGGTCAGTACTCTATTTATACTGTACACTCTCAGAGTTAAATGAACACTGAGGATGTGTAGATTTAATTGGGGGGTCATCCCAGAAGAAAGAAAATCTAAATCACTGTTTTAAGTTAACATTCATTGATAGCTTTGTATCACACAGCTTTTGGTTTGCAACAGTAACCAAATACGTACAAAATCTAAACAAATTAATGCATTGGATGTCATCATAATATAGTTGCAATGAGTTATGAAAACACAAAAAAACTCCAGAGAAAAAGATAGATGTCATCTCTCCTTGTTCATTGTTTTCATGAATACCCATTCAAAAAGAACACAATTCCAATCATGTCTGTGCTTGACTGTAAGGAAATGACTTCAGAAGGTTTACATGTTGCAAGAGTGATTCTCTTCATGTAATTCTAACACTTCTAAGCAGCAAATAAACTATTGATGTGTTTGTTTGTGTTCTATTTTTAGGCCTTAAACAACAACGGCAATGATTGCAGCAACAGATCTGGAGGAGTTGGCAGAAATCGGTAAGAGTTACGAGTTATTCTGGAAGGTCCCTGGAACAACATATTTTCAGATGGGGGTCAGCGGCCAATTACATATACATATTTGTGGGGGTCCTTGACATGAAAATGTTTGAGAACGACTGACTTAGAAACATAGGGCTTTTCAGAAAACTGTTGAAATGGGTTCATAATCAAGTCAATTCACCTGCTGAAAACGGGTCATCTTCCATCGCCAAACTACAAAGCCAGCCCAGTAGCAATAAAACATGAAGACATCTATTATACACTATACAGGACTTTTTTTTTGTTAGTTTTTCCAGAAAATTGATAGAGTGAAGCCATGAAGTCAATTTGAAAGCCTGACTCAAATAACCCCCAAAGCAACAAAATAAATAAATACTGAAAAGGATGTATAAGTGATATGGTTTGTTAAAATAAAATAGCTCTACAGTGATCATTGCTAGAGGCGCTGCCCTCAACGTTTTAGTTGATGCAGTCCATACACAAATACACAGGGGTCTAATTTATGGCTTATTTAAGAATTGGCACGTACCATACTATATTTTGCTGTAAAAGATAATGCAGACTTGTGTTGTACAGCTGCATACTATTACTGATGCGACTGCATGTGCAATCATAGGCATACTGTATATGTTACACATGCAGATAGAAATACTATTGTGATCATATTACAGGCCACATTCAAGGCCACATCCTTGAATGTGAGGACATTTTCATTACATTTTTAATTAACCCATTTTGGGCGGGAACCCCTTTTGTTGTTTTAAGCATTCTGTTCAACTTTAGCTATTGGAAAAATAGCAGATCTACAAGCTCATAGCGCGCTACGAGCTTGTAGCTCTGTCTGCTATTTTTGAAAAGTTGTGAAAATGTGGCGCAAATCTTGAATATATATTTCCGATCAAACATTTTTAACTAAAATATTGGCTTCTGAGGGGTCCTTGGAACTACATATTTTGAGATGGGGGTCCGTGGCCCAATAGAGATAATTCTGGGGGTCCTTGACATGAAAAAGGTTGAGCACCACTGACATAGAAACATAGGTTTTTCAGAAAAAAATTAGGATTTAAAAGCCTATCTTTTTTTAATCAACCTCATGTGTTAAAATGTTCCAAAAGGACATATTTTATCTGGAGACAATCGTACTCCTTTTCGAACAAAGATAATAAACAAGAGCTCTTTCATAGAACAGGATCTCTTTGATTGTTCAAGGTCTCTTCGGAAGTGAAACGCTGCATTGTTAAGGCATGTGACGCAATATATCATCATCTGTATAGTGTTATAATAAGCGTTCTTCCAGTACAGGTTTACTCTTGATTATAGCCTATAGATGTGGGACTAGTGTCCCAAATATTCCCGGGCCAGATATTGTCGTTGGTCGGCCCGACTTTTGGTTTTGTTCTATCATCCGGCCGCAATGTATGTGTTTTGTGGTCTCAGAAACTATTCCAATCAGATATATGAAGGTTGTGACCCATGCAGGCATGACCATTGGAATTTGCAGCCAGCTCTGCACGGTTGTAGATAATAACGATGTGCAGGGCTGTATGATGCAGGCATAAAACTGATAGGCAACCTCCACAAAATAAGAAATAAAATAACATTGCCAGTCTGTATCAAACATTCAAAGCCATGAACATTGGCCCTGAACCAGAGAGGGAGTGCATCACTCAGGAGAACAAGTTGCTAACTTCTCCCTGTAACATAATGATGCATTCTGTTCCGTGCCACACTGTGGCATCTCTGTTGCTAATTGTAGTTAGGGCGAGGTTGCAAACTCGCAGTGGTTCCCAAACCTTTCAGCTCAAAACATAGAAATTTGACGTTTGCCCGAACTAGTGAAAATAGCAGATCTACAAGCTCTCAACGCTGCACAAACTATCTGCTATTTTCACTACTTCTTAAATTACTTAATTTATTTATGGAAATTATTTTATTCATGAAAAAAATTGGAAACATTTGGGTGATTTTGTTTTTTTATATTTTTAAATTATATTATGTTTTTAGGAAATGGGGGGGGGGGGAAGGGGAATATTTATTCGAGACACAGAAATGGGTCGCGACCCACTGTTTGGGAAACGGTGAGATAAAGGACAAGGACATAATATTAATAATAATAATAATAATACAATTTAGATGGCGCTTTTCAAGGTACTTAAAGTCGCTTTACAGAGCAACATAATAAAAAACGTTTTTATTTTTTAGAAATATAAACTACACTTAACTACACAAAATAGAAACTAAGGTACACAAACAAAAAGTAGGGGGTGGGGGAATTATGTAGGGAAAGCAAGTCATGTGAGTCAAGACATGTGATTTACTAGATAAGATGTTTTGCCCTGAGCTGGAGAGCCTTGTAACCGCGCCTTGTTAATTAGCTGAACTGGGCAGGGCTCGTCTCACATTCTTTCCTTTGGGTTCTGACTGAGTCGATGCCCACTCACTGTGCCAAGAGATCTACGGTCATCCAGGTCACCCAGCCAAGCCCGTTACCCAGACACCACACACTCATTATCCTCTTCGGCCGTGCACTCCCTGTTACCTCCCGAACTAGCTGACCCCCCACACACACACACACACACACACACACACACACACACACACACGCACACACACACAGAAAGGAAATAGATGAACATATCTTTTATATGCAACATATGTTTATTATGTGACATGTATGTAAATGTGGACATACCGGTACGTATATATGTGGACATAAGCTATATACGGTATGAAACATTTCCTATATATCCACATATACTGTATATGAACCTGAATATGGCATACATGTATACTGTATGGCACCCACAGGGTACGCATGGCATGCACCACAGTTTGGGAATCCCTGTCCTAGACCCCCAATCAACAATGTTTTGACCCATATTTTGTTTCAAAACATTGTTAATCGCAATTTATTTGACAATTAATCGGCATGTAAAATGTCATAATTGTGACAGCCCTAGCTGCTGTGGGATGGCTTACATCAGGGCTCGAGAATAAAGGGCCTCGCACACCATCTGTGAACGCCGCACGTCAAAACTGCCGCCTCCGTTATTTTCAATGAACTTATCGCACACCGGCGGCGTCCGACGCGCGTTCACGCCTCGCCTGACGCTCCGATACGCCACCGTTCTATTGTGCCGTGCCGCATCGCTTTACGGGGTCCCGACGTCCCGGGGCTTATAAAATATCTAATTGGGACTTAAATTAATCTAATTTTGGACGGTTTTGGGACGATAAGAGTTTTTGCACTGAAAACGTGCATACCGCACACACCTACGGGCAGCATGAGACTAGCGGCGCTGCATAAAACAGACACGGGAGCTAGCTCCCTCAAATTCAGACACAAATTCTATATTTGTATTGTATTGTTAATAGTCCGCTGCAAGTTAATGTTCTGCTTTCCAGAGCCTCATACTCACACACCCCACAGGCCACAACACCACACGCCCTCCCTTCCCCAGGCTGTGTGCTTGTCCTCGCCTCAGGCCATCGCATGTGCCAAACAAAACAATCAAACCCGTCCTCCCGAGTTTTAAAATCACATTCGCAATTGATTTACAGTGACGCAGGACAGGTCATTTGAGAAAATGTAAAAGTAATGTGTGACGATGTGTGAGTCACTGACAATTTAAGACGTGACAAGTAGCGTGGACATCCTTGCTCCGCCAACCTCTGCACAGTGCAATCTTAAATGGTATTAAAATGATTCGCATGCGGCAATATTCTTTCTTATTTCCAGGAAGGTACTCCGTGATATGACTGTGAATGAGTCTGTCTCTGTGACTTGTATTTTAAACACATGCTGGTTGAAGCCAACATGTAGGCTATAAAGATTCATTGGCATTCCTTCACATCAGACATATGCTATATAACGAGTAAAATGTGTATATAGTTTTCGGATTATATCTTTTCATCTGGGAGCATTTTGACTAAATTAGTGTATTTTCTCTAGCTACAGAAGAAACATGAAGCCAAACAAATAATGTACTGCATGTATTGTATTGCAATAGGAATACAGTTCTTAATTTCGTAATTTGAGTGGTGCTTTTTTAAATTATTATATTTTTCCCGGGAATGTATACATGTCACATTGGGACAGTTCAAATTGTATTTTGGGATGTTTCCGGGACGTTGGTGAAAAATGTTTGTCTGGAGCCCCGGTTTACGGAGAGATGCGTGCGTGCGTACAATAGTGCTGTTTTACGGCAATAAAGGAGTCCCTTCCTCCAGGAATCCCTCCATCATGTGTAATCTGTCCAGACAAATATGGCTGCTTTCCTTGGCAAAGTAGCAGTACAGTGAATTTGAGCATTGTCCATCGTCCAGCCAATCTAAACAGGCCTGCCCTCTGGGCATTTCCCCTCCTGTGCTATCGGTCACACACTGTATTTATAGATTGTTTCCCGAACCGCTGCAGAATAAACACAAGATCACAGCCATAGATTATACACTGAAAGTTTCCAGCCAATGTTTTGGACTACTGTTTTTTGTTTGGGGAGGGGGTAATATTTTATTTTATTTTTTGTATTTTATTTTTTAAGGATGAAACGATATCGGATGAGGGCATAAACTCGGGAACAAAAAGCAGCATCCTGTTCTATAACCTATTACAGATAGCATCTTCAAGGTGAATATATAGCTTAACACCCAGGGGCTTTGTGGTACATAGTTTAGATATAGATTCGTTCAGACACACCTGCTCCCAAAAATAAGTTTTTTTTGTTGCTTAGTTTAGAGTTTAGTGTATGCATTTGTTAAATGACCCCCCTTCCCCCATGCATTTGATTGATCTAGTACAAAACGAATCAATTGAATACCAATCCCAGTGCGACGCGTTGTGACCTTGTAGATCTGCTATTTTCAGTATGCAACCAAGTGTAAAAGGACTTATAGTAGATCTCTTGTCCACTAGTCCCTTCCAAACATTTTAGTCTAGTTTTTCGTCGTAGTTTTAGTTTTTAGTTTTCCACCACTGAAATGTGCTCACCGTTTCTCAGAGCTGCAGAAGGAGGAAGAGGAGCTGGATCGTCTGGAGGGCCTAGATGTACCGACGCCACTGCCAACCCGTCCTCCGCTGCCTAAAGCCAGGTCGACGGTAGACACCACACACCCCTACTACGATGTGGCCCGGCACGGCATCATCCAGGTCACAGGTCACTACTGTTATTATTATTATTATTATTGATTAAAAAACTAATCTAAATGTTATTTTGAAAGATTGATCCATTAACCCATTCTGGACACATCTACAAGCTACGAGCTTGTAGATCTGCTATTTCTTTTTAAATCGTGAAAATGTGCCTCAAATCTTTGAATATATATATACATTCTTTCAGAGTGAACCTTTTTAACTAAAATCTTTGCTTCTGGAATTCCCTGGAATAACATATTTTCAAGTGGGGGTCGGCGGCCTATTGCATATAATTTTTGGGGTCCTTGACATGAAATATTGAGTAGTAATATTGGTATTTCAGAAAACTGTCATGATATTTTAAATATCGACGTCGGGCCTAAATGGGTTAAGACCTGAGGCCGATACTATAAAATAGAATAAATGATGATAAATAAATAAAAAGTTCTAAGTCGGGAGTTCCTGAATCCTCATTATCGCAATTTTCTTTCTTCCCAAAATAGCAGATGTACAAGTGTGAGGCGTTGCAAAAAGGCTGTTTTTGAATAGCCAACGCAAATTTAAAATGACACCGATACTTCCCGCTGTTAATGGGTTAACCACTTCAACGCTAAACTAGTTGACTGCGGCCTGCTCTGTACCTTTACTACTTTTGTACTATTCTAGTATATTGCTTATTTCCCCTCATAAATCCCCTGGTTCCGCAAAACCTACATGGGAAATCTTGCGAACAGCATTCATTCAAAGAAGAAACCTATTTAAAAATCCTGGCCTCAGGTACAGTACATGCAGAGTGCATTCCATTAACTTTTTTTTTTTTACGCTGGGAAGAAATGATTCATTCCACCCACAAAACAACAGGAAAGGCAAGACTGGTGCTACCGTACATGTATCTATGTTGGCCCCCCCACCAGAATCCATGTAAGTCATTTGGCTGCATTAGTGGGGGACCATTGTTGAATGAAGCTGCCCCGGCAGAACCTTGCATTGAAAGTTCTTATCGCCAAACACACAGCATCTATTTGCATCACAAATGATTTGATAATGTATTCTGATTATATGGTCCCCGTTTCTTCTCTCTCTTTTTCCCACATGAAACAACTTCTTTTGCCACCCTGCAGGTGCACTAAAAGACGGCCCCCGATAGCAACCAGAGAAAATGTTATAGCGTTAGACAAGTGCTGGGAAGCAAAGTTCACACTGCTGGCTCCTCAGAGATAAACCGTAGCAGGCTTGTCAACTTGGGAGCTTAGGGAGAAGGAGGAAAGGGTGTGTGTGTGTGTGTGTGTGTGGGGGGGGGGGGAGAGATTAGGTGGTCTCGCTTCTCTGATGTTTTCCTGCCTGCGTGGTCTGTGTTCTCTCCAGGGGATGACAATTACGGCAGGAAGCTGATCATCTTCAGTAGCTGCTGCATGCCTCCATCGCACCAGCTAAACCATCAACGTTTCCTGGAGTAAGTGTGCTCTGATATCTATCTGTATAGAATCAGTGTTATGTACAGAAACATACAGTAGTACACTAGTATGTAAACATTGACTGGGTCTAAAAGATTGCTCTTATCATATTTTCATGTAGGCGTATACCCTGCAATAAAAATAATTAATTATAATATAATAGTTGGTGTGCTACGATAAGCAATCTCCACTCGACGTCTTGATGTGGGTGAGGTTGGGATCCTTTTAGAATTTAAACGATTCCGGTTCCTTTAAAGGTTCCATTCAACGATTCCTATATCTTGCTAAATCTATATAAATTTGTCCTTCATTTAAATTTCGGATGCACACAAATTCAATCATACATACAGTACAGTATTGCACACATATCATTGCAATGGTTATCAAAGTGAGGTCCATCAACATGTTTACACCATATATGAAGCGGTTTAGCTGAAAATCAGCTTTTAACATTGGCTAGGCAAAGCCTCCGTCACCCCCGGCACCAGGATCTTTGCACCCCCCCTCCATTTACCTCTGTTCAAAGTAGGATTTTCAATGCTCCATAACTCTGAATCTAAGTTCGCATGGTGTCCATTTGCTCATATTTTAGTCATCTGACTTTTTATAGTTTACTCAATACCATACGATTTTTGTCAAAAGCTGCAGGTGATTTTGTCCTTGATCTCGTTTTAATGCCCGATTTATACTTGGTTGCATGCTGAAATTAGCAGATCTACAAGCTCACAGCTTAGAGTGTTGCAACGTGTTGTGAGCTTGTAGTTCGGGTATTTTCAATGGCAGCGCTAGAGCGCAACCAAACATAAAACATACTTGTCTTTTAGTTCTACTGGATCTCTTCTCCACTAGTCCCTCCCTAACATTTTACTCTAGTTGTTGACAAATTTGTCAACAATATATTTAGTCTTTGTCATCATAGCTTAGTTTTTTATTTAGTCCGTGAAAAAAGGTAGTCGACGAAATCTTTCCGTCGTCATTTTAACCTACGAAATCAATCGACACAGGCTGACTGCTCTTTTCCCCTTGCATCCCCACAGGTATCTGAAGTACACCCTAGATCAGTACGTGGAGATGGACTACACTGTGGTGTACTTCCACTACGGCCTCTGCAGCGGCAACAAGCCATCTCTCCGCTGGCTGCGGGAAGCCTACAACGAGTTTGACAGAAAGTTAGTCGCTTCACTCCAACTTTTATTATTAGAACTGCAACTATTGATTACATTAAGTATTTAGTTTGATGAACTGTTGCACAGCTATGGTCGATCCACTCTAACACATGAGAGACAATTACAATTTAGGCATTTAGCAGACGAGACGCTCTTGATCCAGAGCGACTTATATTACAGCAATCAATAATTGGATGGCCCTAAACTTCCTTCAGCTCAATTCAAATAAAACAGAAATCTTAATCATAGGCCCTGAAAGCATCTCCAACGCCGTTCGGCTCTCCCTAGGCCCTCTGGCCTCTAATATAAATGAGTCCGCCAGAAATCTGGGTGTCCTCTTTGATAACCGCATGAACCTAGAATCCCATGTCAAGAAGGTCACCCAGTCCTGTTTCTTTCACCTCCGTAATATGCCTTCATCTCCTCCCGCCTCGACTATTGCAATGGACTCTACACTACCCTCAGCTCCTCCTCAATCCATAAACTTCAACTAGTACAGAATACAGCTGCCAGGATCCTAACAAACACACCCCGCAGATCTCATATTACTCCCGTACTTGCTACACTCCATTGGTTGCCCGTCAAATCCAGGATCAATTTCAAAATTCTCTTAATAACATACAAAGCATTACACGGACTGGCTCCAATCTACATCTCTGAATTACTGCATGCTAAACCTAACACACGTTCACTCAGGTTTACTATTACGGGACGTGTAGAGCGTTGTCCCGGCGTTTTTAGTGACGGTACCTCCAGCTTCCCTGCCTTGGCTGATTTGAGTGCGCGGGAGGGTTTGTAGGGTACGAACCGTACGATCATACTTGTGAGATATGGGGGAGCCATGCCTTTGGTTGCTTTGAGAGCGATTAACTTTCTTTTTTCTTTTTGGCAAATTTGTTCTGTTTGGAAATGTATAAATGTGGGTCAACTTATAGTGCAAATTCTGCAGGATTCAGTTAGAGCATCCTGGAATTTACTGGATATTTTTAACCTTTTCTAGCATCTGTCATGTCGTGATTAACACTATACTATTGTATTATTTATGAAATTTGAATCGTGTTTTCTTCATGTAAAACTAAATAATATGACTAGTAATTTCAGCCAGTCAAGCGTTCATATATTATGACCTTCATGATTCATCCCAGCGTTCAAGGATACGTCACTTTCTAGGTCTGGTCAGCGTTTTGTCATTCATCAGGCAGTCAGTGAGAGCAGGTGGACAAGAGCACAGAGTAGGTTTCTGGTCAGTCACAATGCATCCCAGTGCGTCATGTGGTGCATGCTATGGCACATAGATTATGCCTGTCCCCTCCTCTTTCTACTTATACTTGCCAATGTCATATCCAATCCTGTCCCGAAGTGTCCTTGAGCAAGACACTGAACCCCTAAGTGCCCCCGATGAGCAGGTTGATGCCTTGCATGGTTTCCTCCGCCATCGGTTTGTGAATGTGTGTGTGTGTGAATGCATATTGTAAAGCACATTTACCTTAGATTTGAGCCACAGCCGCCCGGCTGTGGCTCAGGAGGTAGAGCAGGTCGTCCAATGATCCCTTGGTCGGTGGTTTGAATCCCGGCTCCTCCTGTCCACATGTCGAAGTGTCCTTGGGCAAGACACTGAACCCTATATTGCCTCCAATGAGTTGGTCGGTGTGAGCTTGCCACCATTGGTGTGGGAAGTGAGGACGCTGGCGTCGACTGTTCGCCGCTTCACCTCTCAATGTATGAAAAGCGCTTTGAGCACTTTGAAAAGCGCTATAAACATGCAATTCACTATTATTATTATTATGTATTTGACAAAATGGTTCTGAATTCTAAAAGGTAAATCTATAAATATACGATGTCCTCAACTTGCTAACTGTGCATAGATGTCATTTCTTGACATTGTTATACACCTGACCATGTGCACGTCTTTGTCCTGTAGATATAAGAAGAACCTCAAAGCTCTCTATGTGGTCCACCCAACCAACTTCATCAGAATTCTCTGGAACATATTCAAACCGTTCATAAGGTACAAACTACACCATAAAGGATTTATTTTATTTATTTGTATTATTATACATTTATAATATTATCTTTTAATGAGAAATGTATCTAAAAATATATATTTCAATGGACAGGCATACAGATTATACACCATATAAATATTTAAAGTAAATGTTTTGGTCTTTGTATTTTTTGGATCAATGTTGAGGGACATGTCTTTCTTTCATGTACACATTGTAATCGTTTTCCTCGCAGTCACAAGTTTGGCAAGAAGGTAACCTATGTGAACTACCTGGCTGAACTCAGAGACCACCTCAACTATGAACAACTCATCATCCCTTCCGATGTAATCAGGTACTTACTCTACCACTTGCAAAAGTTCTATTGTGACGCGTTGTGAGCTTGTACTGCAGCTGTTTCCGGCAATGGTGTAGAGGGAAAAGGAAGTGGGACAGGGATAAGACCCCCATGGGGAACCCCGGTCAACAATGTAACTAGCTTTTACGTGGTTAATACTGGTCAAAGGATTGTGAATGATTAAGTGAGATGTACTTAAATTAAGTTTAATTCCTCTGTACTTGAACCAGATTCGATACCGAGTCCACTTTATAGTTTTTACTGAACAGGTAAAACCGTTCTGCATTTGTGTACTGTACTTGCGTTTGCAGATCATAAGCAGGTAGAGAAGCATCTGATTATACTGTATGCTGACAAGCAGTGTAAACATATGGTAGCTTAATAGCTTTTGCCATCCAAGACTACAAAAGGTAACCTAATACCATGGAAAAATTCCAGCCTTTGGAGGGCTCGGCTGTCTGTCTATTTTATTGAAATTTGCTCTAAAGCTGGCTTCTGCGGGCTTCTTGCTGTGAAACGCTGATGAATATGGACAATTTTCACACTGAACTCTGTTTGTGGCCATTTTAATTATATATCTGGTGTTCCATAATGCATCCAATGTAGTTATTATTTAGTCACAAGTTCTTGTTAATACTTTATATTGATTCAATATGAAAACCACAGGCAGAACACTTTCACTTAAAAAGAGAGAAAAGAAAACGGCAGAAACAGCACATCTGCTGTACAGGCAATTTGACACATTGTGAGCTTGAAGATTGGCTATTTGCGCTACATTAGCACGACACTTGTGTATGATGAATAGGTAATTTTAATTTACAAGCAAAATCCTTTTAAATCCTATATAAATACAAGGTTTATGCCCGATGGTGACAATGTGCCAAACAATATGAGATGTAAGGATGTTTAACCCTGTGTGTACACCCTGTGTCTGTGCTCCGCAGACATGACGAGAGGCTTCGGGCAACCCAGAAAAGCGGTCCACTTCCTCCAGTGAAGTCCCCCCCTCCACGCCCCCCACTGCCCACCCAGCAGTTTGGTGTGAGCCTGCTGTAGTAAGTATCACTCCACCTCGTGACACACTTAAGACACAATGCATAGTCCGTCCGACGAGGGTACAGGCAATTAACTACCAACTAAATAAAAACATTCTCAAAGTACAGTACTTAAGTAAATGTACTGTAGTTAATTTACACCACTGATTAAAACCACCACTTGGAGCCCTGGGTTTACACGTCTTCAGTGGGTGGAGGCCGACGGAGCGAGTGTTGCCGGGCAGAGTCACTGAGCAGATTATACTGTGTGGGAGGGAGGGGTCTGGCGTTCACAAGTATTTATTGGCATTTGTCTGCCCTGCCTTTTTTTCCTCCCCTTTTTGTTAAAGATCTGAGGTCGATTGGATCATGTTGTAGTATGTAGGATAGGATCCTTTAACCACTTAAACCCCAGCATCTGTATTCTAGGGGAAACGGCAGATCTACAAGAGATCTGGCTATTTTCAGCGAAGATATTAAATGTAGAACGGAAACAGAAAATGTACTAGTATAGAGCCCTGAGGGACTCCAGTCAACCAAGTATAAGGTTAAGTTTTGAGTGGTTATGGTCCTTGCACACCGTGCATGACAAGTAGGCGAAATGATCCGAAATAAAAATGAGAATATTTCTCATCAAACTATCAATATTGCCTCATGCATACAGGTTGATGCTTTTATTCACTGTGAAAAATGTCAACCAAATCTATCAGCCATTTCCACTGTTTAGGAATGAAAGCTGGGAAAAGTCTACATTTATGCCATATGTCCATATCACGATATTGTAGTACGATATCCAAAATCCCAGGCGATATCTAGTCTCTAATCACTATTGCCTAGCTCAAGCAGTGTGCCATGTCAGAAAAACAACATTTTGCCCAGTTTGTGCAAAGTCTTTGCGTTAGGGCAGGGGTTTTCAACGTTTTGGGCTGGGGACCCCCGGAAATGCTTTGGCCATGTCTCAACTGACGCAAACAGAGCCATGACATCACATGTTTAGCGGATTCCTTTGTATTTCATGTTTACATGGAGACGCCAGGCAGAGTTTCCAAAGATTTACACTCTGGAAGGTGGTTCCACTTTGTTGTGTTTTCAAACTCCCGATGACGGCGTTGCCGTCTAAACGGAAGGCACATCTGATTTTGCATATTGCTGTTTTCTTTAGATACCGTTGCTGTGTAAATGTGGCCTAAATCATGAGGTTCTGGCATTCCTTTGGGCTAAAATGTAATGTTGTCTCGACAGCCTTTGTGAGAAGAACAAGGGAGCGATTATACCACTGGTGATATCTCAAACGGTGGCCTATCTCAAAGAAAAAGGTGAGTGTTGAATTCTTAAACACTTTACACACAGTTTAAACACTTTACACCTACAGTATCTTATACTATTCTTTTTACTATTCTTTTTACACCTATCTTATACTATTTTTGAAACAATTGGAAAAATATTGAAATTGTGACAAATTTTCATGGGTCAAAATTTGGGAGTCAAAATAGAAAATGTTTGAGAACCAATATTTTGCAGTCCAACTCCTAATG
The DNA here is from genome assembly GCF_963924005.1 of Protomyctophum bolini. Lineage (NCBI taxonomy): Eukaryota > Metazoa > Chordata > Actinopteri > Myctophiformes > Myctophidae > Protomyctophum > Protomyctophum bolini. The sequence goes on along the minus strand of NC_137884.1, from coordinate 6,147,848 downwards.
GAGAACATACAGTATCCGTTTGCCTGATTTTCTTGTTTGACTTGTCATAAATTTCCTTTTCCAACTTCTTGTCAATTTTGTAAAAAGTCTTATTTAAGTCTAGTTAAGTTTTCTCCTTTCTTCCTTTCCTATCACATCTGCTCTCTGCTCCCTCCCCTCCCCTCCCCTCCCAGGGCTGAAAACAGAGGGCATTTTCCGGAGGTCGGCACGTGTCCAGCTTATCAAGGACATCCAGAAACTCTATAACCTGGGTGAGCGAGCGGGGTCTCCCTCAGCCGGTAGCAGGGCTTTTATTTTATTTTATCTCCCTCTACCAGGAAACCGAGGATCAATAAAGCTCTGTGTCCAGCGACACAGATGCCATCAGACATAACCCCCCCCCCAAATCCCCCTCCCGCCCCTGCTGTCTCACACACAACCCCTGCTGACTGAGTTAGGCGGTGTCTGTTTCAGTCGGCTTTCCACTTCATTAGACTTCCACTCACACTTGCAGAGATCACGTAGCCGGTCGTCCTGTTCCCATGTCGAATCCACTGTGCTTTTATTCCTGCCTCGGGGCACAATTGACAACTCGCGGAAAACGTAGAAATCAATGGGCTCATTTTCAATATTTCTTTCAATAGGGTAGAGCAGCGGTTCTCAATCTTTGTTGAGCTCTGGACCGCTGGGAATATTTCGAGCAAACTTGTAGATCAGCTATATTTGGCGCGCAACATTGCACACAATACATTATTTCAAGCCCTTAACAGTCAATATTTCATTTCAAGCTTTTTTTCTTCCCACACCCTGCCTATCAGTTTTTCATCATTTCATCATCACTTTGTCTTAAATCTAATGGACTTTGATGGATTTGTAATAGTCCTTTAAAACATTTTCCCACCACTTGTAATTATGGCATGTGGTGCGATAGGTAGAGAATGCTACAAAGCCAGTGAAGCATTTAGAAATGACGGTCTAAACAAAGACTCTATTGCACAGTTCCATACAGTATGTCCTTTTATTAGGGCATGATTTGATGATAAAAGAGTTCTGTGATGTTGCAGTCATTTTGAAAGCCCTCAAGTCTAGTTATTTGATCATCATTTGTAATGTTCTACATTTCCGTTCATTTTCATTGCTAATTTACTGTTTAGCCTATTATATTATTACTGCTAAACTATTATGTGGTCCTAACTGGTGGAATAGAGTAGACTGTGTGCATAACTGTCTGGTTCGACAGCATATTTGAAGTGGAAACTCATATGCAGGTGCAGTGTTACCGGCTCAAAATCTGCTGTTGAGCCAATCAAAGGAAACTATGGGAAAATGAACCGGAACATAAAAGCAACCATGCCAGCTTCTGGGAACTAAAGTTACAATTACAGTATGCAGTAGATTAACCACATAAACCCCATATACAAACTCCGTAATTGGCCAGAGACCACCAGCGGTCTATACTAGGCCCCCTCCTTTTGCCCCTCTACATCTTTTTCAAATTAGGTGATTGTAGATGGTCTTTTTTCACCAAATTTCGCCCCCAGAATAGAGACTCTAGGTTAGTGTTTCCCAAACACTGACACACTTTCATGGGTTGCGAGTACAGTCTTTTTTTTTTCTCTTCAATTTATTTTTCCTCCAAAGAGATTTTAGAGAATTGCATGAATACAATAACAATTCCATAAATAATAATACATTTAAAAAAAAGTTTAAGAAGTAGTGAAAATAGCAGATCTACAATGCACGCTTTGTGAACTGGTGGATCGGCTATTTTCACTGGTCTTGGGTCCGTTTGGGAGACAACAACTTATATTAGTGTTTTAGGTTGCTATATGCCGTATGTCATTAACAGAGTGTGTTTCATGTTGCCATTGCAGGGAAGCCGGTGAGCTTCGAGCAGTACGGTGACGTCCACGTGGCCGCTGTCATTCTGAAGACCTTCCTCAGGGAGCTGTCTGAACCGCTGCTCACCTTCGCCGTGTACCACCATGTGCTGGAGATAGTCCGTAAGTACTGCTACTGGAGGTCTGGAGCACAATGGAGAAATCCCCTACCCCTGCTGGGCGGGGGGTAGGGGCGTTGTTATATTCTAATACAGACCGAATGCCCCATCTCAGCACCAGCCTCAGCGGCTTGCTTCGCTAATCATTAGACTCCCAACCCACACCTCCTGGTATCGAATCCCGCTCGCGGCACTATTTCTGTGCCAACTGCAAACAACCTTTTTTGCAGATAATGTAATGTTTTAGACCGCGATGGAGTCTGACGGTTAACCGTAGGTTTAGGTTAGGGTTAGGAGTAGGAATAGTGTGGGAACTACCCATAGATCCGAAGTCCTGTTAGTCCGAACATGCACTGCTCCCGTGCTTGCGGTTAGGTTTAGGTTATGGTTAGAGATAGGGATAGTAATTTCGGAACAATGAACCTTCTGACTAATGACACGGCACCGGAATAGTAATGTCCGACATATACATATACGTGGCCACTCAAAGTGACTACTGGCTACTTGGCTGGTGGATGGAAGGGGTTCGGCTACTATGTCTGGCAGATATAGTTGGCGGTAGATTTATCCCACGTGCCGTCCACAACTGTACCTTACTACTAATACTACCACAACATGGGCTCTGTCACTACTTTTACATTATTTGCATATTAACTCCTTCCTCGCCACAGCCCCATCTAGTGGTTGAGCGTAGAATACCACGGACCCGTAAGGGACAATGCTCATTAATCAACACGTCAGTTTTCACATCCATGTAAATGGGCCAGAGTTAGCCATAAGCTCATTTCCATCTGTAGTCCCTGAGCAGGCTATTAAAAAAGGTTGATAAAACTATCCAAATACAATACAATACAATACAATACAATACAAGAACAATAAACATGGTACAGAAGAACAACCACAGAGTGATGTGAGAGTGATGAGAGACACCAGTGATAAATAGAGCTGATTATTACTCAACACACCAAGTTTCAAAGGTTTTGTCAGACTTAAAAAACTGTGGGTGAAATCACTGTGATAATAAAGAGTCGGATCAAAGACATCACAAAACACAAAGCTCTTAAGTGATGTAGAAAAGCACATCAGGACAGTCTTAGCATCTTCTTCTCAGCTGGTTCTGATCCATGGGGACATTAAGTCTGGCTCTTGGACTCATTTCCCAGGCTTATGGATGTTCTTGCGCCGAATGAGCATGGTTCCACGCCACGGTCAGACATCTACGGGTCATTACTTATAATGGAAAACCAGACAATTGTACCAAAAATGTATCATCGCATTACGACGGACTTCTCCCTTGTGCAGCGTCCACCGTCCAGATGGATAATTAGTGTGGAGAAAGGGGAAGTGTATGGTACACCTAATGAAGATCAGTGAACATGGAACTGTTCAGCCACAGTGTGGAGAGAGGGGAAGTGTATGGTACACCTAATGAAGATCAGTGAACATGGAACTATTCAGCCACAGCCTGGTCCTCCACCTGTGGAGGTGAATATTAAGAGTCCGACCATTGTCCGATTTTTCAGATCGGTCCCGATGTCCTCCTAGCCCACGATTACCGATAGTGTGTCAAAAAGTACAACATATAAATGATCAATTAGAAAAACTTAGATTTGATTTTAAAAATGGAAAATTCAACAATCTCATCTGCAAGCGCAATGCGACACATTGAACCTTGTACCATTTCTGAAACATATTTGGAAAATGTTCACTTTGCTATAATAATGGCATGCCCCCGGTTGAACATTTTGGACACATCGGCTGCTTATAATTGACACCGACATGTCGTTAAAAGAAAGTCAAATAATGGCTGCTATATCGACTGAGTACAGGGAGCGCAAGAGCCAAGGATGGCAGGCTAGTGGAATACAATACAAGCCCTGCAGGACACAAGCCATGCATCTTAGAAATAGCCACAGCTCTGTCACCTTATAGCCTCCCGAAAGCTGCAGTAAGTGACCTTGTTTGACTTGTGCTTGGACGTTATTGCAGGTGCGTGGAATTGCCCTTTAGCCACACTGTTCTCACACCCGGCACGCACTCTGAGCAGCATGTCCCTGACCTTGCCACCGCAACCAATTGGATGCAACGCCACATGCTGTGGTGACGGTTGGCTTACAAATGACAGTGCTTGAAGATGGATTCACTTTCAAGAGTGCCTTTTGATGAAAATAAATAAACTCTTATTGCTATGTTTAGAGGAAATGAAATGTAGTTTTTTTCCCCCTCCTCAGGCTTTCCAATAAAGCAACTCTGCGCTTTGTGCTGTTTGCATTAAGAATATAGCACTTGACGACTCTTTCTGTAAGAGTGGATGACGTGCTTTACCACTGTCTAATAGTATCTGTTGTATAGCCAAAATGCACAAACCATTGCTGAGATAATGTGGTTTTATCAGGCTATAACATTGTGAAATTACATGCATACCTAACCTTGGATGTGATTCACGGCTTTAAAGAAAGAAGTCATATGTTCTTTCTGTTGTACCTAATGGAAATCCCATAATAAAACATTTAACTACACATAAAGTACTCTGACCAAAACACTATATATTATATTTGGCAGTGATTTTGTTTATAGCTTGAGTAGGATTTTACTAATTGCCCTGAATGTATGAGCCTTACTTTCAAGTGTTAATCATATTTTAAGAGTAGGCATGAGTGGAAAAGTATGGAATTAGATTTTTGACATTTCCAGGTTTGGATTGTTATGGAAATAAGACAGAGTACAGGATGTATACCATCACAAATAACATTGTGACAAATGGTTGTTTGAAAATGTCTTAGTTACGCACTGTAGTTATTAGGAAATGTTTTCTTCATAAGGAAACCATAATTGTGTACCTGGATTCATCGTCATGTCCATGGACACAGTGAATAAACAAGACTTCACGGACGGCGTGAACGTTCAATTATTTTTTTGTTGCCCCTTTTCTGGTTCTTATTTATAAAAGAGATTCACAAAACGACATGATATATATTGTTCAATCCATTAGAGGAACTGAGTAGGTCTGTTTCAGTTAGTTTACTTATTTGTTAAACAGTGCAGACAAATATGTTTCATGTCTTACTTTATAAATAGCCAATGAAGCAACATTAGTGGATTTGGTTCTCTTTTCTATAGTTCACTGGTGAATTGTACATGGACGTCACTTATGTTGCTGTAGGTCCTACACAGCAACACCTAAACTCGATACCGTTGACCCCTACGGTGTAGGAATTGAAGGTATACAGACTATACTGTACACTATACAGTTTAAGTTTACATGTCAAAATTGCATAACACTAACATTGCCTGGATTTGGTGTTAACTAATTTCAACATGCCGTCCCTATTTTGGGAATGACATTCAAAATAAAAAAATAATAATAGCCAATCTACAAGCTCACAATTGTGTGTGTGTGTGTGTGTGTGTGTGTGTGTGTGTGTGTGTGTGTGTGTGTGTGTGTGTGTGTGTGTGTGTGTGTGTGTGTGTGTGTGTGTGTGTGTGTGTGTGTGTGTGTGTGTGTGTGTGTGTGTGTGTATATGGGGCGACACGCCTTGGTGTTTTTGCCTTTATTGAAAGGATACAGTAATTAGACAGGAAAGGGGGAGAGAGATGGGGGGGGGGGGGGGGGGGGGAGAAGACAAAGGCCGACGGGCTCGAACCCGCGACACGCCGTCAGGCTGGATTACCTGCCTATAGGTGCCTGGACGGCCCAGTCCACAAGCTCACAATTTTACAATAGAAAAATGTGTAAGAACCCTGGAAACAAATTGGTACCACAACAACTGATTTCACACGGAATGAATTTATAATCCCCCTCCTTGGGTTAAGGGAAATATGTGGATATTGGATCCACATAAACTGTTCTCCAATGTGGATCTCAGATTTCATGTGACCAGCCAGCCTGTGATATCAGTATGACATGACTCAACATTGGGGCAAGCTTTCACTGCAATCAAACACATTCCCCATTGACTTCCATCCATTATAAAATTCATCCAAGTTAAATATTTCAGAAAGTATATAAAACTTTGGCACTGTCCAGTAATCTCCTAGAGATACATACACAGACCCCTGTCATAGACGCCTAGCTTCTTGCAGAGCCGAGCTGTAAACAAAATAATAATAATAATAATATTAATCAAATGGCCACTGTTATCTTGCCTTACAAGGAGTATTGCTTGTCTTTCAGGAGTGGAGAGCAGTCTTCGGGTGGCGACGTGTAAACAGATTGTGGAGAGCCTGCCGGAACACAACTTCGTGGTCCTGAAGTACTTGGTGTCTTTCCTCCACATGGTACAGTAACAGTACTCAGTCTGTAATGATATGCTAACACAAGGTGCTCTAAACCTGTCTGGAGTGATGAGGGAATCGAGTGGCAATAAGTGAAGCTCTACCATCTGACAGAACTATCTCTAGGCTGACAGCTGTGCAGGCTAACTTGCTGCTAACTGCCGTACGAATATACACAACTATATAGTCAAAAGGAAATCATCATAGGAGGTAAAAAGGGAAAATAAACTTATACAGTGAGGGGGAACAGGTGTGGGTGGGGGATTCACAGGATTTTCGAATTGCAGCCGTCCGTAGGTGCCCTTTGACAGCAGTTTTGAAGGAGTCAAGGGATTCGCATGTCTTAATGACTGTGCCACATTTTGGTGGCATAGGAGCGGTTTGTTGAACTGTGGTGTTTTGGGTGTGGTACATGGGTGTCTTGGTGGTGACTGTAGCGAATCTTGTGGACCAGAGGGTGAGGTGGGTTCGGGGAGTGAGGCCAAGTAGTAGCCTGACCAACCTGTGATATCCCTATGATTGCTGGCATTTTTGGCACCCTGCATATTAACCCAGTTTGGCAGTTTCTTATTTAACGCACCATAGCAAAACTTTGGCTGAACTTACATGACTACTAATCCATCTATACCGTGCATGAGAAATAATGGCGGAGTCGCTTTAGGGATTCATTTGATTAAACTTCCGTTATCGGAAGGTGACTGGTTTGATTTGGGCTGTGAACGGTGTCTGTCCTCTATTTTAAAAATAAAGAAATGCAAAAAAGTCCTTCTGCAAGACGGCAACATACTGAATTATTAACAGAACTCTTATCCGTGTCAGAAAGGCCACACATCGCTGAAAGTGCATGCTTGTGACATGCATGCATAAAGATCCTATTAGCAGAGATGAAAACAGATTTGTGTAGATCCAAGGCATTCGGTTTAGATGCACATTGTGGATGTTGGACGTGCTCAACACATTTTCGTAGTTGAATCATATTCGCGAATCGCCGCTACAAAATTGTAGTTGATCATGTTTTTTTGGTTTTCAGGCAGATACTTTAAAGTAACTAGAAATGAGCATGTAAAATGAAAATCTTTCAACATGTTCCATACAACGTTCTCACCTTTTTTCTTCATTTCACCCATTTCCTCTTTGCATAACTGTAATGGATGCACTACATGTCCCAAACCCTAAACATCTTGAAAGAATCGGTCGCAGTTTTAACGGGAAATCCCGTGGGCTGTGTGGCATCCTGGTTACATAACACATTATTCTCCAGAGATAAATGCCCAGATTGGCTGCACTTACACTCGGTTTGTGGAATACTGATGTGATGTAAATGTACGATACAGCTTGAACCCTGTAGTGGAGATCAATCCGGTGCGACTGTATAATCTTCGCCAGTGATCCCTTGCGAGCCCCATTAGTCACCGTTGACAAGTGACTGTTTAATCTGAGCGAATCGTGCATAATTACTCGCAACAAGGCCTTCTTCAGACTTGTACAGGCGAGTGAGAAATAAATAAACAAGTGGAAGAAAACGTTTGCATAGATCTGCTTTGAGTCCTGCTGCTTCATATCTCTTGAAAAACAGCTCATGCCTTGCTTTCCTCTTCCGCCGCTTGACTTTCTACTCGCACAGCCTGCCCTTCCCTGACCTTTAAAAAAGAAAAAAGCTACTTTTCAGAATTTTAACATTGCGTGCATTTTGGGACTCTCATCCTCTCAGGCTCTCTACTTGAGCCAGTCATAATTATATATCGGTTTGGCCGGTCGTCATTTGACCTTTTTGACAACATGGTTATTATAGCGGCAATTGTGTCGGCCCATGTGTCCTGATTCTTCACTTTCAACCACCCCACCCACCCACCCCACCCTCCACCCATGCAGGTGTCTCAGGAGAGCATCAGCAACAAGATGAGCGCGTCCAACTTGGCGTGTGTGTTCGGGGTCAACCTGCTGTGGCCCCCTCGGGGCTCGGTGTCGCTGAGCGCCCTGACCCCCATCAACATATTCACCGAGGTCCTGGTGGAACACTACGGCGCCGTGTTCGCGTCCCGCTGCCCGCCCGGCCAGGTGCTGCCCTGAAACGGGGCACAGCGCGGGGCATTGGTACCGCCACGCACGCCCCACCATGCCACAAAGAACACCGCTATGCGAGACAAACGTCACGCTCTGACGTGAGGCGGGAGACTCGTGTACTGTAGCTGTAGTTTCTCAACGTGGACCACCTACTGTATGGGTATACTAGTCTAAATGGATCCTTTATATGGACGCATGTGTATGCATGTATGAACACTGAGGATTTGACGGTGTAGAACAGTGGTTCTCAAACGTTTTCATGTATTTGGTCACGGACCCCCATTTCAAAATATTTTGTGCCAAAAAAGCCTACTGTGCTTCTGGCAGAAGAAGCGCAATAGTTTAAATTAAAAAACTAACGCTATAGCATTTTCTTCTCTTTGCTCCAGAGTAAAAACCAAGGCCAGCTTGAAAACGGTATGGCAGTGAAATTATTTGTAGCTAGACTTTTACCTTTTCTTTCCCCCATTTTTTGTTATGTCCGATCAATTACTGTTGCATGAACAGCTGCCAAAATATGTCGGCCTTAAGGCCTATTCATTGTCCAGTTTTCGGTAAAGACCACATGACATCACGCCGTGTTGGTCACCGCTCACACAACACATCTCTGTTTTTACTAAGTGCTCACCTCTTCACCGAAAACTGGACTATGAATAGGCCTTCTTCACTGGCTCATAACGTGAGTAGTACAAACATCAATGGAACTTGTGTTTCCATGGCGATGTGGCCGGGGTACTGTAATTTTTCATTTTTCATTGCAATACAATGTTATAGTCACGATATCGATATTGAGATATCTGGTAAAAAAAATTGCCCTACAGCAGTGCTTTTCAACCAGTGGTCCACGGACGTCTGTCTGTCTGTCTGTCTGTCTGTGTGTCTGTCTGTAGTACTAACATCAATACAGCATGGAATTGTGGACAAAATCTTATCCAACGACAACAAAGTATTCGAAGTCTTTGGGTCTGCGACGCTAAATCCCATCAAAATGGTGACCCGTGTCCGTGGCGGGATAAATAATGGAGCTTGATATGAAAAGGTTTGAAAACCACTGCCCTAAAGCATACAGTAGGTACACTAACTGCGTTCACAACATGCAAGTTGTGTTGATTGATTTCTATTCTCTTGTTTTGAATGTAGAGGGGCTCTGTAAAGGGCTGCAATGCGAGTGACTAATTTATGCTTTGCCGCAAAACACCATGCCGCTCTATGAAAGTCATTGAAAAGCAGCCATTGTTTACAAGTATCAGACTTGGCATTAACCACTTATAAAACCCATATACTTAATTATCTCTTCACCAAAAACGGCAGTTACAAGCTTGTAGATGGACTATTTCCGCCAACTGTTCAGCCCAGGAGTTTGTGAACCGAGGCTAGTACCATGTGCATGCTTTAGCTGACTGCATGGTCCTACTGTAGGCTATACACTGTATTTTATGTTTCCTTCCTTTGCTGTCCTTTTCATATGTTTATATAAAAGTGGGGGTGGAGGTTTAATTTGGTTTGCAAATGGAACAGAACACTAGTAAAGATGCATTTCACAGAAAAAAAGCTGTTGATTTAATCTGCATACTCTCACACTTAAAATATCCACCCAGTCTTGCACTACTTGTTCATCTTGACAGTTTATTCACAGCTTTAACAGTTATAATGTATCCATGGAAATATCATTATGAAAATCTGATAAAAAGGAGGTGGGGAGCAAGACATGACGCCTTAATGGAAGATGCTGGTGGACAGATAATAGACAAAAATATATATTTACTTTCCCTGGGCCTATACATTATCCAGAGTATGCTGACTTTGTAAGAACAAACATATCTTCAGTGTAATGTAGGGGTGCTACAGTTCAAACTAATCAGTTTAATTGATTATAAAATATAATACATTTTTAGAAAAGAATAGATTTTCAGAAGCATCTGCCCGAAGGGCAGCACTTCTCGAGTCTTTAATTACTCAATGAATCAATTCATTATTGATTAATCAATGGAATAATCACTAAGAAGATAATCAATGCTTGGATGATCCCTTCAGTGCGGTTCAAATGACCCATGAAAGAAACACCTTCGTTACGTTGGTAGCCATTGTTGATTTCATTGACTAAAACTAAGGCAGAAAGCTTGTCGATCTACAAGCTCACAACGCGTGGTGCTGCAACGTGTTGTGAGCTTTTGGATCGGCTAGTTTCAGCATGCAACCAAGCGTAAAGTCTTCCATTATGACAGCATCACAGTCCGCCAATTCTTTTTCTTGGTCGACAAGATCAATTGACTAAATCTTATATTTAGTCGATCAAACTAGACTATTACATTTCAGATGTCAAAAATGTGACTAAAACTAAATTAAGTTTTTGTCTTAACAAGGACTATGACTAAAACTCAATGTGCTGTCGAAAAACACTGTCGGTATAGCTCTTCCCACTGTACATGGAAACACATTGCAAGCAAACGTGGCTGTTATTTGTTTTCTTGAATTTAGTTTATTAATGATTCTTTTTTTCCTCATAAGAACTTGGTACAAAAAAGTGAGACTACTCTTTAACCATTTACCAACTTCCATCGATCAACTTTTAATGCATCGTAAAGAAGAAAAAAACTACATTGGCATATTTAAGACAAACACTTTTTTTCCTATACACACGTATCCACTGGACGGTCCCCTTTAGTAATGACAAAGAAAAGAACACTACTTCAACAGCCAACAGACAAAATGTCATCTTCCATCTAAAACCTTGTGTTGTCTTGCCCTCTGTCTGAATCATGTCCCCATGGCAAAACAAGATACATTGAACATTTGCAAGTTTAAGAATGCATAATTGGCAAACAATAGAAAATCTCAGATAGTTATTGTCCCTTTTTTGTTGTTTTTTGTTCCTCGATAAAAGAATATAAAAAATGTTTTAAATAACGTTTTTTTTTTCTTCTTTTTGTTTGTGTCGTGTATTAAAATAGATCTGTTTCTAAATAAGCACTGCACAGTTTCTCCCGGAGAAGATTCTGGAAACGAATGACTTGAAAGGAGGCTGTGGGAGTGTGGGTTGATGGGGGAGCGTGGGCAGGTGGGTGAACGGCACACTGTCGATGCAACGTGGAGGCCAGATATGCTATTCATCTCTCCTCTCACATCGTCGGGGCTGGGCAATATATCGATATGAGATTGGATATCGTCTAGGATTTTGGATATCATAATATCTTGATATGACAAGTGCTTCCTTGGTTTTAAACACTTACAGTACGCACTCTATTATACTTTCAAAATAAACAAAAGTAGACTAGACTATGTTAGCAAATTATGGCGAGATATTTTTCTTTTTGATCTTCACAATATCAATATCAAGGTATTTGGACATATAATATATTGTGACATTATTATGATTTTAGTTTTTCACCGAGCTATACTCGCCGCCATCTTTAGACAACACATAATGCAGAATTCTTAACACACCCGATCCTGCAAACTGCTCCACAGTCTCTGTGTGTGTGTGTGTGTGTGTGTGTGTGTGTGTGTGTGGGCAGAGCTACAGTATACTGTAGGTGAGGCAGAGAGCGTGATGCGCATCAAGCCACGTTACATTCTGGTTATCGGGCGCTGTGTGTGCCAACATCAGTAATTGTGCGCATCACTCACTGACTGGGAACAGTCTCTTCTTTTCCACCACACTTATCAGCGAAATAGATTATCCCTCAAGTCGTATCCCCCTTTTTGTCACACAGCCAAAACAATCTAAATGACCTACATGGCTTCAGGTATCTCCTCCCTTTTTCCTATGATAATCAACCAATTTTTTTTTGTTCATTTAAAGAAGGCAAAACGTAAGAAGTATTGACACGTGTCGATATCTTATTGACAAAGCGCTTAATTTTGTTTCGAGGCCGATACGGTAGGTGTGTTTGGTTGTGGGGGTTGGAGTGACGTCTGCTCTCCCATTGAGAGAGCCGTTTTTGAGTTTTACATTATAATTAAACAGTCATCTTCTCCAGGCTCATCTCACCTGATGCGTGAAGGGGGAATAAACTATCCACCGACAAAACAAAAAGGTTCTTCAGGATTCTAATTGCTGGTTAAAATATATCATAGTATGGAAAGTCAGAATTGCAATGGAATTTAATAGCTGTTGATTGGTATCGATGCAATATTGCTTTAGATTATATATCCTTCTATGTTGTTTTCTGCAGGTCACTAGTACCAATTCTAATCCAGTGAAACTATCATGACGTTGGAGATAAATAGTGTCTATTCTAGTATTGTTACCATACAATCTCCATTAATGAGGGCTGTTTTCAAAAACTAAACACAAGCTACCATACTTTGATATGAGTAAAATAAATCCTCTCTAACCATCGTTAGAGAAACTTAACTTGATCGATTTGACACATCATAGATCAAGATCGTTAACAGCTGTGCCAGTCAAAACCCCACAAATAAAATGTTTTAACAAAATGAAAATACACCCATTTTTGTTCGTGTTCGTATATGTGCGATACTGCAACTTGTCTGTTGTCGACAATGTCAATGAGGCAATATGTTATTTTAAAGTCATATGATATGACTGGACTTTGATATGAAAACATTTAAATTGAACCTCTGTGAAACAGCAAGAAGACTAGCAATACAAATGAACCATGAAGACACACGCCTCCTGGTTCTGTGCCAGAGGGTTGGACCTGGCGGGCTCAATGATATCATTAAATCATCAATGCTGCATTCAACTCATGTGGGAATTATAGGGTACACACTAGGGTTGCAATAGTATTCAGAAAGTTGGCAAAATCGGGGCCCGCCAAAGTATTTTCAACCTGAAGGCTATCCGGAAGATTGTACATGTCAACCTTCCCCACATGAATACAGCATCAGTCATCTTAATATCCACCAGGTCCAATCATACTTCAGCTGTTGCAGGTGACATTTATCGCAAATTGAGTTGACTGGATGCTTATAAAACAATGCAACAAAGAAAAACCCTGGATTAAAACTACTTGAGGCAGTGTTCATTTGTACTGTCTTAGAGACTTCTCAACAACAAAACTTCAAAATAATATAGGCGCTTCACTCTAAAATGTGAAAGTCATAAAACAACATGACATGAGAGTAAAAAAGTTGTCAAAGCGAAAAATATAAAATAGGCAGAGAGAGGAAAAACAAAAAGCTCTACAGGTGTTATTGATAGATGAGTGTACGCAGTACAAAAATGTAAGGTTATTTTTTTGGCATATTTTCGATACTGGTAAAGGGGGGGAGGAGAGGGGCTAATGCCTGATTTAAACTTTATCGTGCGCTGTGTCTCGCGTCGGAAATAGCAGATCTACAACGCGTTTGTAGAGTGGCTAATTTCGCTGTGAGACACCGGCACACATCTAAGCATAAAAAAGACGTAAAAGTATGGATCACACATTTCCATGTAACTCAGATGGTCCTTCAAAAAATGTCCAACTGTGAAAAAAGGAACCCCTCGGGTTAGAGTTGTGTGAATCCAGTAAAAGTTGAGAAACAGAACCTGCAATAATAATACAACATTATGTACAGTGAGACCCCCCCCTTGAATACTCCAAACTTACAGTTATCAACAGGCATCAATGAAAATACTAAATTCTCCACTAGAAATGCTAAATTCTGTAGTTATCTTAAATACTTTTTTTCTTTGACTTTTAACTATATTAATACTGAAAAAGTTATTCTCTGCTTTTTGTTTGAAGGCTCGTATGCTTTTCCGTACATACACGATGAAAACATTTCCCCCGTCCCGCTGTCAACCTGAATTATTATGGCAAACATTGTTCATAGGAGAATGAGAACCAACATCTACTCGGATATATCAATGTACAGTCCTTTCACATCTGTTATTCCATTGTTTATTTGTAACTACAAACTACTACTAATGTTCTCTCTCACTATATGCAGAACAATAATTTTACCTGTTTAAAAAAAAAAAGAAGACGACAAAAGAAAAATATTCCGTGCCGCACAGAATAATTATTCCATATTTCTGTGGCGGCACTTAATCTATCACTTTTTTTTCCCTTCCGTCATAATAAATACATTAAGGCCAAGAACGTTAACAAATAGAAAATAAAAAACAGAAACTCTTGTAAGCACTGTAGGTGTTTGGGTTTTAAAAAATACTTGAATTTGAATGGATGATATAGTAGGTTCTTTTTCATCATAGTTTTTGTCGCTTATCTTTTCTTTTGCTCCCGCAATGAATGTCGGGGGAAAAAAATAAATAAATACAAAATAAACACTTAGATATTATTCAATGGTATCGTTCGAAAAAAGAAGAAAAACAAAACAAACAAAAAAGCCACCAACCAATCGACATTTGGGGTGAGGCGGCGACCTGCAAATTGCGAGTTCGGGCAGGTCATCACATTTGCGAGGTTGCTCGTCTGCCCGACTGCCCGCACGCCCAACCCACGGGGGGGTGGGGTGTGTGTGTGTGTGTGTGGCTCGCTGTGTTGTGTTGCGTGCACCCCCGGGCATCAGTTGTTGCTGCTCTGTGTCTTGTGAAGGAGCGTGGAGGGTCCCGCAGGAGGTGACATGGTGGTGGTAGAGGAGGCCTGGTCGCCCCCAGCCGGTTTGATCCAGGGCAGGGAGAGCAGGGAGGCTCCGGTGGTGGTGGTGGTGGCCGTCATGGTCACCTGGATCATCTGGTCCTGCTGGATGAGGCGGATCAGGGACTTGAGGCGGTCCAGCGAGGCCTGGGTGTCCTGCTGTTGGTCTAGCAAGTGTTCCCTCAGGTCCATGCATTGCTGTGACAGAGAGACAGCAGGTTCTAATTAGGCCTGTCCCGAGTACACATTCAAGTTGACAATTAACACAACAGAATGATGCCCATGGACGTAGAGTGCCCAGCAGATTCAAAGCAAAAAAAGAAAAATCACAAAAAAATCACAAAGATGTCCCCAGACGTCTTGGGTATCACAGGGGGTGATAAAGTCGTCTGGAGACGTCCTGGGACGTCCTTAAATGTTAAGTGTCTCGGTAGTCGCTATATTGCGATTTACGATTTAATTGCGCTTTTGGCACTGGAATACAGGAATATGAATTAAAAAAATCTGCTTGCCTCATAATCAAAACTGCACATGGCAGATATGACAAATAACTGAAAAATACAAAGTAATTATTGACATTCATCAATAATGCATTAATGAAAAAAAAAAAACTGGCGGAAATGGCTGATCTACTGTAGATCTGCTAAAGTTATTATTTCAAAAGTTTTCAAAATTAAATTACAATATTAAGTCCACTTCAAAGACTCCACTGTGCGTGCGACCGTGCGTGCAGTGTTTCAGTGAGGGTGTGTGTGAGCCGGGTATGTGTGGTTTGGTGTGTTTCTTACTGTGAGGCTCTTGTTCAGTCTGTTGTCTTAGTGTTTCAGTGAGGGTGTGTGTGGTTTGGTGTGTTTCTTACTGTGAGGCTCTTGTTCAGTCTGTTGTCTTAGTGTTTCAGTGAGGGTGTGTGTGGTTTGGTGTGTTTCTTACTGTGAGGCTCTTGTTCAGTCTGTTGTCTTGTTCTTCCAGGTGCGTGCACTCCTTCTTCAACTCACTGTTCCTTCTCAGCAGCCTCCTCTTCTCTTCCTGTCGCACTGCGTGCATCACATCACAAACAACACAGTCAGGTCAAGCTGAACCGCATTGACGTACCTCAAGTCTGTGACTCGCAATAAGTCGTTCTCGAACTTTACGGGTCCATTTCGAAGTTACAGGCCTGTGTTTCTTAGTTTTTTCAAAGAATGCTATAGAAAATATATTTCTGTATCATTTCAATACCACTCTCACCTGTTTTGTGCGTAACGTAGGACTGGACAAAGTTCTGTGGCCACGACATGTTCTCTTTGTTCAGAACCTTTCAGGGAGAGAGAGAGAGAGAAAAGGGTAAATATATACGTTTCTGTACAGTGAATGACGCTTGTTATCCAACATCCACTTAAACCCCATATCATTTCTCATCCATATGCTCGGCCTACTTAAATGTACCATTTTCTCTGTTTCCTTTTAATTTCCTTTAACCACAATTTAGTGGTTAAAGGAAGTGTTTTTGACCTCCCTGGTCAAAACCACCCATACTAATTCCTACACGGGTTGTGCTTATAGTTAAGTTAAGTTTACTGAGGTTAAGTTTAGGTATAGTTTTACTGAGGTTAAGTTTAGGTATAGTTTTACTGAGGTTAAGGTTAGGCTGTCAAACACAGCGACTGGCCAATCACAGCATGTCGACTCCACAACCCGTGTAGGCTGTGGTATGTCGCCTCAAGGACCCCACTTCGAGAGCCATTGCTCTACATTATGCCAAAGTGCTGATGAATTAGTACCTTCTTCTGGCACTTGGGGCAGTACCACACCCCTCTGGGTGGGGTCTTGAGTGGGGGGTGGAGGCAGTTTGGGTGGTAGGCGCGAGTGCAGTTGTGACACGGCTGGAGCTCTCCTTCCTCCTTGCAGATGGTACAGTGGTCATCATGCTCCAAGTCCTCCTGTCACACACAAAACAGAATGGCCGTCAGGCTCCAGCATATATTGTACCTTATTCACTCTGACGTCATGTCGTCTCAACTTGTTTGAATGTGTCGTTGCTGTCAGTCGGAAACCTTGTCCAAAACAGCTTTACTAGAGACAAGTTTGCTTATCACTTTTATTTAGTCACAAACTAACTGTGCAAGAATTTGTAAAACTTGTAAGTCCTCTTCCTTGTGTTTTTTTAGCTCTTAACACGGCAATATGCGGTTCAAATTAGTTTTGCAGATGTATGAGCTTGTCACCCTGCTTAGGGTGTGCTACATTACTGCCCGTCTGTCAGACTTTTCACGTCATTATGGCGTATAGGCAATATTTTGGGTGGCACATTATATTATGAAGCTTGGTTTATCTTTAAGTCCAACACTTTTCAGGAGTTTATTGGAAATTGTGGCTAGCTTCAGCATAATTCTTTGGAAGCAGAGGCTCTCAACATCCACTAGAACCCAACAATTTTCATTAAATATCATGGCTACACCCTACCCCATATCTGTGAAGATTTTGTGGGTCGAAATATTTTTCTGCCAGATACCCTCATAAGAAGAGCCCCCCAAACCCCCCCCCCCCAGGACCCCTGGGAAAGAAAGGTATAACAAAGTACTTTGAGTGATTTGTTAAAGGTGTTGAAGTTGCACTCTAGCTGTAATTTGTTAACGATGTTGAAGTTGCACACTAGCTGTAACATTTCCCACTTTAGATATATCCCGTAGAGCAGAAAAAAAGAAAGGGAAAGTGTTGGCAGATTGACACGTTCCTCTGATGCCCCTATCTCTCCTATTACGCCATCTGCCCCGAAATGGGCAGCACTTTGAAATACTGTTGACAGTTTCAACAGCCATCGAGACAGTGAATTTGCAGGGGGAAGGTACAATCACATTCATCATATTACAGACACAGTCGCAGCCTGAGCAAAGCCAGATTGGATGTACAATAAAGTAGAAAAGCTGATAATTAATCCAACTCCACGATTGGACCTGTTCTGAATAAGCTCTGCTTATAAAGTAACGGTTGCCTCGATAACACTTGTCAACTCCCTGCGCTGCAGTCAAACATCTACATATTTGTTTGCATCCGATGTACTGTATAATGTACCAAGCTTTTTAAAATTCTAATTCCTTTTTTTTAGGCCTGTAACCTTGTGTGACTGTAGAGATCCACCAAAAGATGACATCAAAGTGCAAATTAATAAGGGCCCACATTATGATATCAGCCACTCCTTCCACACTTCCTGTCGATTTTTCATTTTTTTACTACAGCGGATAAGCGATTGCATACTAAACACAGAACCACACACACACACACACACACACACACATCATAAGTCATGCAACATACCTTCCAGCAGAGATCCTCAGGGTCTAGTAAGCGTAGCGGATGGGGAAGCAGAGAACATGTTAGTACGTTGCAAACACTTTGAGACAGACCGACAGAGAAAGCGAAGGCAGGCAAGAGGAGGAGGGTAGAGGGGAAAGCCATGGAAGGTGCTCTGGGGAAGGCCAATGTTCAGGCAATGTTCAGAAGCATGTTGTTAGTACATCTAACGGGATGGATGTGGATCAGGACCTGCATTCTTATCCACACCATTCTTATCAATATATATAGATAAATATATCGGTCAACACATCGGTCTGGGACAATCCAAAATCTGGATTGGAATCGGTCGAGCTCTAATAAAAAACCTCCAGCTATGCGTCATTGAGAACAGACTTTTCAGCATTATCCCTGCCGATGTACCTAAGCAATTTGTGATTATGTTGTTTATTGGGTTATTTGGTGCATAATCGTGTCAGCTCCACAGCAGGACTGTGTCATGCTGATGACTGGGAGGAAGTGAAAACACATTTTTACCTCGTGCTCCTAGGAAAAGTGGGTTGTTCAGGTAATTTGATGCAAGGCGTTTGCGCTGGAAGGCAAGAAGGACAGAGGGAACATTTAGCTTGAGTAAACCCAAGATCCTCTACAACGGGCAAATTAATTAAATCTACATTTTAACATACACACATTGTTAACAGATTTATTCATATAACAAGCTATGGTAAAATCTACCAAAAAGTTATCTAAACCCACACCCAAGACTAGTGGTATTTCCATTATTCAATTGCATCTCAAAGGCAGATATTGTATTCTGTACTTTACTCCACTACAGTTATTTGAACACCTTTGTTACTAGAGATTATTAGTACAAAACATAAATTAACCTATTTTGTACTTTTTGTAAATCGGCAATTGATTGCAATGCATTGTGAGCTTGTAGATCTGACACATTTTGAAAGGAATTGTGAAATGGGCCTACCGGTAATAACTTAAAGTACTGTACTTTTATGTTTGGTAGTGTTTTACTACGTGAGCATTTCTACATTGTGGTAATTGTTACTTTTACTTCCACCACTGCTCAAGAAAGACCCCACTCCCCCAATCCCATATACCTTTCACACTAGGACCTAAATCAGGCATCATCAACTTTGTGTCCATCGTATTAGATAAGTTATTCCATGTGCGTGTATGTATGTGTGCGAGCGATCTCACCTCTGGTTCAAAGATACCGCTGTAGGCTGGGTTGGCTGTGCTCCTCCTCTTCCTCTCCTGTCTCTTGGTCTGGATTTCTGTGCCAGGGAGCGAAAGAGGTGAAATATGCTGTCAATCACATCAACATCTGCCTGCCAAACGCTAAAACGCACTTTGCTCTCATCGCTATATTGCTGTACTGAGTTTCAATTAATCTGGGAGGTGCTAACTTCTAAGCCACGCTTCTGGGCTCCGGACGATTTGAGTCCCGCCAAATCTTTTATGAGGTAAATTGTGTTGCACTAATATTGTCCACTTGAAGCTCAACAATCACAAGAGGTTTGTGGTGCAGCCGCTCGCCCTGCACCACACCGGTACAGGGTGGGCAGAGCAAGATAACCCACCAGAGCAAGTGGTGGAAAGTAACTTCATTTACTTACTTAAGTAACATTTTGAGGTACTTTTACTTTACTGGAGTATTTCCAATTCCTAATATCTTTTCTTCTACTCCATTACACCTCGGATCCATGTATTGCTACAGTATATTTATTTGAAAACGAGTTACTTTGTAGATCTTGATTATTATTACAAAACATAAGTTAACAGCTTCATTTCGGCCATTTAAAATAGCCAATCTACAAGCTCACAATGCGTCGCGACTCACAACACATTGTGAGCTTATAGATCTTCTATTTTCAAAATATGTGTACACGTTGAAACATTTGGTACTTTTACTCAAGTACATTTAGAATTCCATACTTTTACTTGTAACGGAGCATGTCTATATTGCAGTATATATGCAGTGCCCTTTTCCCACCACTGCACCAGAGCCAAGTGGTCATTTTAGATTGCTTGGTATTTGGAGTGACACATCATCGTTGAAAAAGATTCAATCCCCCGCGGCACCCTGCCAGCTCCACTCCCCCTGCCCTAAACGTACCTTCCAAATGCTCCGTGGTCACCAGGCCCAGAGCCACCATGAAGGCGATTTTCTGTAGACGGGGACGGAATCACAGATGAGAGCATGAGAACACGCCACAGGAAGAATAGCGGTGCAACAGAAAATGACCAATCTACAAGTTCAAAACGCATTGCATACTGTGTGTGTGTGTGTGTGTGTGTGCTGATATGTGCGTGCATGCACACACACACACACACACACACACACACACACACACACACACACAGAATAAAACTACAACGAAAATGTGCTTCAAACACAAATCGATAGCATAATCGCTGAGGAAATAAATCTCAATAGTTGGTGCCCTAGCTGGGCCAAGAGGTCAGGTGAGCAACACCTCAATGTGCTGTGCTGTGCTGTGCTTGCTCTCCTGCCTGAGGGCCCTCGGGTTGTGATTGGAGGAAATACTCCACTGACGAGGTTGTTTGCTCCCAATGAATAATTCATGGCAAGAATTCATCCCCCCCCCCCCTGTTTCTCCCTCTGTCTCTCTCTGTCTCCCTCCCTCTATTCAATTTGCAATGCTTTACTGCAATGAATGTAACATGAACAATCATCTTTCTCTCTCTTTCTCTTTCTATCTCTCTCCCTCCCTCCCTCCCTCCCATCTCCATCTACCTCCCTCCCGCAATACATTTACTCAAGTACCAAGCCTAAGTACAATACAAGGACGTATGAATGAATGAACCATTGTAAAGCGCTTTCAGCACTTGTAAAAGCGCTATCCAAATGCACTTATTATGTCCATGTTTAAATACTTCTAATCCGACACACCTCAGTGACTAATACGTGCGTTTTTGACAGATTTTGAAACATTTTGAGTACTTTTACTTTGGTACTATAAATATATTTTGTACGTTTACTCATGTACCATTTGGGAGAGATTATATGGTACTTTTCCACCGCGGCTCACGCCTTCCCTACATGTCTCTTTGTTGAGCGGCAGAGAGGCAGCGGATGGCATGTTTTTAACCCATTCTGACCGGGCACCCATTTTGGTGTTTAGCATCATGTTATGCTTTACCTATTGAAAAATAGCAGATCTACAAGCTCATATCGCGCCACCGAGTGGCGCGATACGAGCTTGTAGGTCTGCTATTTTTGAAAAATTCGAAGAACGACTGACATTTTTAGAATCTGATCTCAGGTCAGAATGGGTTCATCAGACCAGTGTGTGTCCAGTGGAAACCTCGTATGAATCTGATCTCAGGTCAGAATGGGTTAATAAGAGACAGCTCCTGAAATGGCATTTCACACAGAGCAAATAACACGAGCTGCTGCCAGATTAAACCTGGAGCAGGGCAGCTGAGATCAATATTCATATCTCAAGTTGTTCTCTGGTTTGATGTGCTGTCATCGCTGGTGGAATGTCACATTTGCTTAGTACATTTAAGTACAATTGTTTTACCTTACTTGAGTACTGTATGTACCTTTGTCAATACTTTATAGTTTATACAGTTACTCAGCTACATCTCAGAGGCACATATTGTGCTTTTTACTCCACTACAATTACTTGAAAATGTCATTTGACCATTTGAAGCCCAGCATGCCTATATTCTGGGGGAAACTAGCCCAACATTGTCGATCTACAAGCTCAAAACGTGTCGCACTGCGACTAGCTTTGAGCTTGTAGCTCGGCTAAGAGATTTTCCGTAGTCAGAAAAAAGCGTCCGGAGTACAGTTCTAACTCAAGTTTGCTAAGAGTGGTTAACCAGTTAAACCCTATTTTATACTTAATCGATTCCAAAATAGCTGATCTAAAAGCCTGCAGACGCGCTAGGGTTTCACCTCCATTCAGAGTGGAGGGAGGCCGGATGGCTGGCCATGAGAGACTGGGTTTTTGATAAGATGAACTTGAAGCCATGTGAGCGGCTCCGATCCCATTGGCTGCTGTGAGTAATGAGCCGTAGAAGCGGGAAGGGAAGACTAAGTACAGAGAGAGAGAGAGAGAGCGCTGGGATCAGTGTGGGATTATCTGGGATTATTGACGGCAATAATTGGATCGGTTAACCGATTTGGCGTTATGTGAGATCAGATAATCATGTGCTGTTGACTCCAAACTAGCGAGGACGGAGAGAGAGAGAGAGCACATAACTGCCTTAACCAGATATACACAGGAATATAACATTGGCTGCTGCGTCATATTGGTTAGGGAAAGCGGTGCCTCCACATGAGTTTATGGCCCATGCATGTATGCTTATTGAAGCAGGGGTTTTCTGGGGTCTAGTAGGACTATAATAAAAGAAATCGCTATAAAATGTTAGCCCCATGTTCGAATGCCCCCTAAAATCCCTAAAACGAAATAAAGCCGCAAATGAAAACAAATGAACACTCATATTTTACTTTCTCTAATAACAACCTAAAACATGAACCGTGGTTGAAAAACCGGGCATTCGGGGTGTTAAAAATGTCCTATACTAAAACACCTCTTGCGCGTGTATATATATTTTTATACTAAATTGATTATTTCCATAAACTGTTGCCTGACCTCTGGGTCCTCGTCCTTCTTTTTGGCGGGGGGAGCTGGGGGTGGCGGCGCCGCTGCCTCCTGGGCCGGGCTGACGGCCTTGGGGCCCGGGGACCCCTGGGAACAGCTGGGGACCTGTGGCGGATGATTGTGGATGATGATTACCTGTTGACGTACCGCACACACACACACACAGTAGATACACCATTAGTAGAGCCCGACCGATATGTACCGAACATACTCCAAAGTCTAATTATCCCAGAGAACGTGGTGCTTGAATCCATATCATGAATGAACTACCATCATTTAATACCCAGAGCAGGGTCGGGCTGAGATCAATATTCATATCTCAAATAGTTCTCTGCTTTGATGTGCCGTCCTCAGTGGCAGAAAGTAAGTACATTTTACTCAAGTACTGTACTTGAGTACAATGTTTACACTTAAAACTCTTCATCCGCTACATCTCAGATGGAAATATTGACTGTGCGGATTTTTGCGGCGGCGGATATACGTGCACACGGCGACCGGTCGCTTCTCGCTCTCAATATAATACAATACTGTATATTAATGTGCATGTGACAAGCGCCTGTGTTTTTGTATTTTCTTTTGACACCTACCTTGTTGTCGGTGCTGAAGAGCAGCGGCTGCACCTTGACCGCCTCGCCGAGCGCAGACATGCCGTTCCCCGTGGCGGGCGACGCCGCGATGATTGCGTACGCCACGCCCACCCCCATGGGAGTAGGCACGGGAGCGTCCTTCTGCGTCTTGGGCGGCGGCGGCGGTATGGGAATGTGTATGACGGGCGGGGGCGAAGTGTCTCCCATGAGGCCGTTGGGCAGGGCTGTCGACGAGCGGAAGATTTCACTCGACCAATAATTGCGTTGTGCAAATCATTGAATTGAACATTGAATTGATATTCTAGTTACTTTTGCCTTTCAAACTAAAATTAGCACGGGGCAGATATGACTTTGGGGCGACTGTAACGTGTACTAACCGTTGGGCTGGTGCTCGGGGCTGAAGGTGCTGTTGGCGGTGGGCAAGGCGGGGCCCCGCTGGTTCTTGGCGCTGATGACAGTGGTGGCCCCCCGCTGCAGCAGGCTCAGGGGCCCCCCACTCAGGGGCCCCCCGCTCAGCTGCTCCTGACCGGGGCTGTGGGGAAGGCTGTCTGGGATGTGGGTCTTTGGCCTAACCTGGTGGAGGAAGGACAAAAATGGTTAGAATCTCATACCTTTTGCAGTCTTGCCAGATGTACGATAATTGTCATACGTGTACCATAATTGTACCCTCTGTGCGATATACGGTCAAGAGTTGCCCAACTCAGTCAGTAAATCAGTAAATCTGACCCTAGATCAGATCTGGGAGGGATTGCTTTTAGCTGTTATTTGTGTAAGCATATCTGATGTGTTTTTGCACGTTTTTCTCACATACAGTAGGAGTCTCAAACAAGGTTGCTATTTGTTGTGAAATTACGTCTCACCTGCGATGTATCATTTTTGGCCGTGTACAATAGTTTTCTTAAAAAAATACGATAATTTTAAGCCCCCAGTACGATAATTTAACATTTCCCATCTGGCATTTTTAATATGTTAAGACTGGAGACTTGATTCTCAAGCTGACAGCGTTCCATTCCTGCCGGCCAGGAGAGACTGGTGTGACAGAAGTGTGTGTGCCTGTGTGGTGAGAAAAAAGAAAAACACTCTTCCCTGTCTCTCAAACAAACAAACAAACACACACACGCACATACACTTTTGCATTACTATACTTGTGAGGACGTCAATGTTTTCTAACTATATTAAGGCATATATTATTTTTTTTCCTAACCTGAAATCAGATTTCCAGTGCATGACGCCAACATGCAACAAAAAATAAATCACGCACCATAGCTCTGGACTAGAGGACAAGCTTGCACATCGATGATAGACTCAGCTTGCTATTGCATAGCTGGTAAAAGTTCTACCTGTACTTGGGGGACATTGGGACCTCACAAATACAGTAATACAAGCAACACACACACACACACACACACACACACACACGCGCGCACACACGTAGACCCACGCGCACTGAAGATGACCTGTCATTCAGCGAGTGAGCACCATGGCAGACACTGGCTCGTGTGTCATGTGCTTCTCTGCTCCCAAACCTCTGTCTTTCACTCTGTCACTCTGTTCTACTGTTTCATCTCCCTTCCTCCGTCTCATCTCTCTCCGACCGTTTCACATCTCTTCTTCCGTTTCAGCTCCTCTTCTGTGTACCATTTCGTTGCTGTCGGGCAGAAACCTATACTCTATATTCTAACTTTCTTTTCGTAAATTAACGCCCTATACCCGATCGTACTACAGTGTCGCACAGAAGCATCAAAGGTAGCAGGTCCACAAGCAGCGCGTTTTGAGCTTGTAGAGCTGCTGATTTAGCTATATACTGTATATTTATTTATTTTTGAATCCTGAAAAGTAACAGTTTGGGACATAATGAGGTTTCCACCCGACATATTTACTCAAGTAGGGTACTGTACATAATGTAGGCTATGGTTTTAAGGTTATTTTTACTTTATTTTTCTATCCTAAATCTCAGTAGTGTGGGCTACTAGCTTTTACTCCACTGCAATTATTTTGACAGCTTTAGTTACTAGATACTGTTTTAAAAAAAAGCACATCTGCGAGTCATCACATTTTTTAAATTATGAAACGAGATATTGTGAATAATGAGTACATTTATGTTTGATACTGAACGTATATTTTGATGCCAAAACTGTAGCAATAAAGCGAGTACTTCTTCCACCCCTCCCTCTTTATCTCTCTCTCACACACACACACACACACACACACACACACACACACACACACACACACACACACACACACACACACACACACACACACACACACAGAGAGAAGCCTCCTCTGCAGCCCCTGTGTGTTTGTTGATGCGCGTCCAAACGTGAGCAGGCTCCTAATGCCGCCCGTCGGCCAATGAGAAGACTAGAACGGAGGGTGTGGGGGTTGTTGGATGATGGGATGAAAAGTGACCGCCAACCAACACACCATGTCTGCAGCTGACTCATTCCAGCTGGATGTTTGTCTTGCTTGTATTGGATTTCAATGGCACACAATGTTAGATCAATATATAGTTTATACAGTATATTTATATAGATGTATTATGCTCGTTGCTTCGTTCACTGTGGGTGTGTTTTGAAAAAGGATTGGTTTGTTTGCAGCGGTGCGTGCTGCCCCCCGGTGGCCATGCCCACGCGCTGCACACGGGTAACGCTTGACTTGTCTCTGTCTACACCAGTGGTCATCGATTTTTATTTTTAATTGCAAGTATTTTTTTGAGATGGAGGGCCAGGGCCAAATAGGCTACATATCACTTTTGGGGCGTCCTTGAGATGGAAAAGTTTGAGAACCTCTGCTTTATACTGTTAGTTTTGACCGAAAGGTTGTAGTTTTTGTGGATAAAATATAAGATTTTAGTTGACTAAATCTACAGTCTATTCTGTCATGTGTATTTTGTCCGGCCTTGATGGCGGCATAACGATTGATTTTACACTTCGTTCCATGCTGAAAATGGAACAGAGCTTGTAGATCTGTTATTTTCAGAGCGCCCTAGACACCACTTGTCTTTTCGTTCTACTGGATCCCTCCTCCACTAGTCCCTCCCTAACATTTTAGTCTAGTCTCGACAAAGTTGTCAATATATTTAGTCTTAATTGTAGTCATCATAGCTTATGTTTATTTGGTTTTTACCTTTTTTTGTTGCTTTTATTCAGTGAAAAATGGTAGTCGACGAACATTTTTCGACATAGTTTCAGTCGGCGAAATCAACACTGGGCCAGTGATCGTCCCAGACTAAACGAACCCGGGCTGCAGACTTCCCTCAACCCCAACCCCCTGTTGGACCATCCTCATTATCAGCAGTTTAATGAGCCACGGCCACTGGGAACATAAACCCAGGGAGTTTTTCCATCGCTTTGTTGAGTTCTTCCTCCATTGTTGAGGGAGGGAGGGGGAGGGTGGCGTTGGAGTCATGTTCAGACATGGAAAATCCTTCAAGGTTTGCTCCTTGAAGGGGGATTATGGACAAAGTGGTATGGTATGGTGGTGTGGAGGACAAAGTACACTGAACCCCCAGTACCCGAGTCAAAGTATAAATACATACTCCTGGGCAAATACTACTACTCCACTGCAAGTGAACGTTTCTGCGACATACACTAGCGTCACCACGTCCAGAGGCTGTACAGTACATTGTCTACATGGCTGGGGGATGTACTGTACTGTACTGTACAGTACATGTACGTCAAGCCACCTCACGCTACGGAGACCGGTGATATAGGCTCCTGCCCAATGGGCCGCATGTTTACCGTCTAGACCAAATCTCTTAATAGCAGAAATACGAGATCTACGAGCTTGTAGATCTGCTATTTTTGCCCACTGTTCCCCCTCAGAACATGGATGCTGGAGGGCGCGAGCGGCAGACCAAAGTCGCATTTGAAAAGAATTAAGCGGATTTTGAAGTGAGGAGGAGGGAGAGAAGGGTCATGTTGGGCATGGAGGTGGGAAAAAAGCCCAGAGGTTTTGCTTCTAGAAGAGGATTATAATCACTCCACAGCCTGCAGAACAGGATGTCCCTTTCTGAAAGGAGGATCCTCTTGCAGTGCTGGAAGAACTACTCTGATTTCTTACGTACAGTAAAAAAAAAAAAAATAGTGGCAATTCTACCAAAAGGTAGCCTGGTATTCAAAAAGTAAATGTACAAACGTTTTGGCATCAAAACATTACAGTACCAAACCTATACCATTACAGTAGCCTACTCGTCTATAATAAGGTAACTAGTATTCAGGTTGTAAAATAACTGTAAGTACAACATTTGCCTCTGAGATGTATAGGGGTAAATCTATACAAACTCACAGCGTGTCGCGCTGCCGTGTGTTGTGCATGAGCTTGGATATCAGCTATACTGTTGGTGCGTGACATCGCCACATTGTGGGGTAAAGTAGGGGAAACCTCGAAAAATGTAAATACTCAAGTAAAAACGACCCCACTAATGCACTTAGGATGTCCCCTTTATGCCGCCCCCCCCCCCCCCCCCCCCCCCCCCCCCCCCCCTTGAAGACTTGAACCGGGGATGAAAAATATATAACACTTAGTCCAGGTTTGAATTATTGAACTGGATGTTGTCCAAGACAGGCTAAGGGCAAGAAGGTGCTATCGGCAGATGGGGAAATAATAAGAACAATACTCTCGACAGAAAGGGACAAGGATTTATTTTTCAGGCTTATGGTCTCACGGACACACACCGTCTAGGATTTCTGACTCGCATCCCTGCCGACGTGCTTATTCAGGAGATGCCGTCCACATTGCACCCTAATGCATGCTGTGAACAATGATGCTCTCCCTTTTAGTTTGAACACGGGCGACCAACAGATGTCTTTGAACGTGTTGCAGGAGCCCTTGGAAAAAACCTTCAGCGTTTGTTTTTGTGCGTGTTGTTGTGATAATGCAGTCGAGTGCAGAGACTAATGGTGGCCAACAAAAAATCACCTCTTTTGCAACCATTCAAACCAGTCTTAGTATACTGTACTGTACTTAAGTAACATTTTGAGGTACTTTTACTTTACTGGAGTATTTACATTTTCCAATAGGACTACTTTTAGTCAAAGAAACATGTAATCATTTTATTTTCTCCAGCTCTCCATACTAAATACTCGCTAAAGGAAGGTATACTCACCTCGCTGCTTTGTTTCTGAAAGTCAGATGGGCTTTCTAAACATCAGCGAGGGGTTTCATATACAGTATATAGGAGAGATGGCCTCTGGTAAATGTATGTTGGCGGGCCTTGATGGAGTCGTAATGGCTGATTTTACTCTTGGTTGCATGTGGAAAATAGCCGATTTACAAGCTCACAATGCAGCGCAGCACGTTGTGAGCTTGTGGATCTGCTATTTTCAGAGGGCAACACCCGTCACCCGAGCGCAACCAAACATACTATGACTTGTCTTTTAGTTCTACTGGAATTTCTTCTCCGCTAGTCCCTAGTCTAGTTTTTATTTGTTGATGAAATTGTCAGTATATTTAGTCATAGCTTTAGTCGTCATAGATAGATTTTTTTTTTAGCCTAGTTTTTGTCAGTGAAAAAAAGGCAGTCGACAAACAGTTTTCGTCGACGAAATCAACACTTTGTGTGTGTGTGTGTGTGTGTGTGTGTGTGACATTGGGTACCTGAGGTAGCACGGTGGGTGCTTGCCCTGCAAGCCTGTGCAGGGAGCTGACTTGAGGCACCTTAATGGGCACTGCTGTGAGGGTTCCAAGCATCTGAAAGAGGCACAGGGAGGGAAAAGGTTACACCAACATGAAAGCCACCTTGTGTGCGTCTGTCTACCCACGCCCCGCCGCCAGGCCAGGCCGCCACGCTTGTCTGAAAGCAGTGGTGGAAAGAAACCAAGGTGCATTTACGTAATTGCGACTGAAGGTCGCAGTTAAATGTGGAATCGAGCATTTCCCGTCAGCGTGTCGGGCACCATCAGTGTGTAGGGCACCATATACGGTGCCCAGGTCCATAGACATATAAAGGTAGACGCCCCTTTCGGCTGTGGAGCGTATGTGCTCAAGGGAGGGCAAAGAATGCCCGAGATTCCTTGCGAAGCCCCGCGGAAGCATGAGTCTGCGTCACAGAGAGCATGCGCTGTGATTGGCCAGTAATCACTTGAGTGGCAGCGTGACGTAGCGTGCCTTCCACTCCGGCGTACTTCCTCTCACAGTGTAAATTCTTCCACCCTCCCGTCGACACACATCGCTCTACTGTCCACTTTAGGTGTTGCAGCGATGTACGTAAACGTACATACACACACACACACACACACACACACACACACACACACAGCTCCACATAGAGAAAGAAGAGCTGAGTGCTGAATGGTGACTGTGACAACAATAGCCAGCGTTGCAAGTCACAGCAGCCGTCCCAGCACTCGCTGCAACAGATTAGCCTGAAGGTGACTTTAGCCGAGGGAGGGATTATTGGAGAAGTTGCTTTCCTCTGTGGAGATTCGGTCTCGAGGCTTCCAGACACTCTGGGCGTTAGAGGCGAACTGTTTTGCAAGGTGTCGGGAGAATATGTGGGTAAAATAAACGTGCGAACATTCGGCGAACATCGGCAGATCTACAAGCTCTACTATTTTCACGTGCAGTACAACAAAGTGTAAAGTGTAAAGTGGTGAATTGGCTTTCAGCGGGACAGCATGGATGGCAGGCTATAGCTACCTATGCCATTAGCAAACAGAACTCCATCTGTGTACAGCAGAGGCTCTCAACCAGTGGTCCGGGGACCACCAGTGGTCCTTGAGGGGGTTCCAGGTGGTCCCCACTCCCTAGTTAAACTTAAATGATGGAGAGTTGGACCCTTATAGATCTTTACGTCTTGCGTGTAAAATGACCATTTGGTTTCATTTTACTCTCTCTCAAGTGGTTTCATTTTACTCAATTAGAGAATGTAGAAGAATTGTTATTTTGATCAACGTTTGCCTGTTATCTCTGTTATCTCCTAATGGTACCAACCAATCAATACAGCATGGAATTGTGGTCAAAATCTTATCCAACGAAAACAAAATATTCCTTAGTTTTGGGTCTGAGAGGCTAAATCTCATCAAATGATTGGTCCGTGGCTCAAATGAGGAATAAATAATGGGCCTTGACATGAAAAGGGTGGAAAACCACTGCCGTACGGCATCACAGGCTGACATGCTAGACTTAATGCACTCTTGATTCTCTACATGTTATTGATGGAAAAAGCTTTTTTCTTTGGAGGATAGCCGGGCAATCTAGTCCCCTATCTGCTGCTGCTCGCTCTCCATTGAGCTGAAAAGGGAGATCAAATGCGGGGGAGGGAGGATCTGATCCAAGACCAGCATACAAAACATCTGATTGGCACAGCTTTTCAGAATAAAAATATTTTCCAGTATTCATTTTTATTTTCGATCTATTAGGAGCACTTTTCACGTTTCAGACTAACTTAACTCCACCGTAAGCTGAAAGCAGAAAGCGTCATTAGCTGTATAGAGTGATTAACAGATAGGGGTCAAGGATAATGGCTCTCAACTGGCTTCCCGCTGAGACACACATTTTGTATTAACCTTGAAGTCGACGTGGCCAGTTATTAAATATGACATTATTCTATTTAAGTTTCCAGTTTTGACAGCTGACTTTCAGGGCCCTAACCCCCGCTTGAGAAACACTGACTGACATCGTTATTTCTACTGGCAGTCAGAACTTGCATAATTACAGTTGCATCAGTCATTCATTTGCCGTTGAAATAGGTATGACGCACGAGTTTATCCAATCCAGCCTAAAGTATCACTTAAGAATCATAGCATTAACTATGCATAATTCACTAAATTAAATCCATGTACAGTAATCATTGGTTTGGTTTGGTTTAGTACAATAATTTATATTTGAACATTTCTTTGATTTGGTCTACTAGCCTAATCCTTTGTAATGCTAGTATTTTTTGATTCTATGTGATGTTATTATTATGCAAAGTGTACAGTATCATGAGTTTTCAAATTATCACCCAAAGGGGAGTAAGGTGATGACTTTGGATAGTTTTGTTGTGGAGTTAACAATTTAGCTGCCTTTGACAGATACGAGAGGTGCAAGTGGTCGCTTTGTGAATCATTGGTCTAGACTGGGCCCTACTGGGTACAGTATCACGTATTGAGGAGGCAGGTGCCTCGTTAGTTTGAAAATGGGCACCATGCCAGCGTGTGTGTGTTTAACGTAAGAAGTGAGCTTTTCTATAGTGGTATAGTCGGTTGACTCGAGTAGTAAATGCACTGACTGACCTTATCCCTGCACTCTCCCATGTGTCTCACCCCTCCACTCTCCACTCCACCATATCTTTTCCTATCTCATCACTGCCCTGCCTCACTTAAGCACCGATGTCTTAAAATAATCCGAATGTCTGTCTGCGAACACCGTCTACAGTGCACCGGTAGACCTGGAGACGGCCTCCGACGGAGGGAAGAGGAGGACGGCTCGCGTCTAAGAATAACAATCACGTTGTTAATGCTGCGACGTGCGCGCATAATGGTGTGCCTTCACACGTCATCGAAATCACCGTTCAGACAGTCTCTCAAAAAAGCTGAGGCCACATTAGACAGTTAGACTAAGGCGCCTCTGTGTGCGCGCGCAAGTAGATTTCTTTGACTAAAGCCATTGCGTTATAAACCTCAAAACCAGAAGGAAGCCTCTCATTATATGCAGTGCCAGCGTACTTGGTTAATTAAACCTTCGCCTGGAAATCCTCACTGAGAATACAGTATGTCAGAACGTATTATGTTGTCTAAAACTATGACAATTTTTAAAAACTAGACTACCACTAAAACAGTTTAGATGACTAAGATAATTTTATTCAAAGGACTATGACTAAAACTAAATAAAAACCACTACTCCCCTATACTAAATCAGGCTCAGCCAACCATGTAGGTTCTGATGAACAGATTAGAGTCCACAGAATAACCACAGTACAGTACGACTTGCACACTCGGCGTGAAGAATATAAAGTTCCCCGGGGGCTTGTTTCTGACTGCCACGGGGGTCTGTGAATTATACAATTTCACACGGCCGCTCGTTCCCCTCTGAAAACAAAGCCTCGCCTTGGCAGAATTGGCTGCATGACCCGCAGATATTGACGGAAAAGTCAATACCCGAGGAGGTTTTCTCACTCCCCGCCTGCAGTGAAATGGGGCAGGGGGGGGGGGGGGGGGGTGAAGAGATAGAGGAAGGGCTCCTGTTTGACGTGAGGATTATGAGACAGTGGTGTTTACAGAGCTAATGTCCAGACCATATATATTATTGTTCTGACGTGTAGTCTGGCTTGGACAAGGTCACGCCGTCAGTAACTAGCCGTGTGTCCAATAACCCTTTTGCAAAGGACAACACAACAAAATGGCTGACATTATGAAAGACACTGTAGAAGTTAACACATAACCATTCTATTTGCAAAGATGTATACTGTCGCAAGGTTTTGGCTGTACAATGGCCAAGATGCACAATGATGGTCATCACTGTTCATTGTTCAAACAACTCATCGGTATATTCCTTATAGCGATCATACAGTAGCAATCAATTAACACATGATTTATTTTGTTAACAAAACTTCTGCCCACACACCACCTGTCCTTACAGCCAATTCTGCTCTTCTTCCTTTTTTGAATGCTATTTATTTGTTTTTAAGATTAAACCCCTTACTCTCTGAAGAGGTAGAAGAAAGTTTTTGGAAAACTGGTCACCGATGGTAAAGTTTTCGTCCTGAAAAGAAAACTAATAAAATACGCACATCACTTAGCAGAGGTGCTGGGTTCAATCAGAAAGGGAGAAAAGAACCCGCACACTCATCTGCTCCAAAATACTTCATTGACGACGTAATTCGAGCCGAGGCTCTTCATTTGGTCAAGTTTTCGTCCTTAACTTAATGGCTTGCTGCTTTTCTGCTAGCTGTGTGAAATCCCTTTCGTTTCCATTGTGCTGGAGAGAGAAAGAACACTAAACCGGGTGGGGGGGGGGGGGGCGAAGGCCTGTTCCCATGGCAACAGCCGAGATGAAAATTCTTGAACTGTGAGGGCATTCATTTTAGTAATTGCTGCCTCTTATTTTCAAACCTAAGCACCTTCACTTAGGCCTGCTCTTGAAGCGTGAGCGCAGCAACCTTGGACTAGCGATTTCCTGTTTCCCCCCCCCCCCCCCCCCTCCTCATCTTGTTTTGAATTCATTTCCTTCTTGCGAAAATAATAGTGTCTGTCAACATCCGCCAAGAAAGTGCTTAATATAGTGACGACAACAGCAGTAACTCTGATAGACTCCCTCCTCGCTTCCCCAAAACTCTTCCGTTCCAAGTTACCTCTCATCTCTGTCGGCCGGATAGCAGATCTACATGAGGTGCGTTTTGAGCTTGCGGAGCTGCTGCTTTTGATTTAGTTTTACTGGATCTCCACTAGTCTGTCCCTAGTTTTTATTTGTTGACTAAATTGTCAATATAATATATATATATTATATATATATATATAGTTTAGTTTCTTTATTTAGTCATTATATATTGTTAGTCATCATCATAGCTTAGTTTTTATTTAGTTTGTATGAGTGGGTTGTGCCAGCTGGGTATGATAAAGGGTCTCACACATCAAGACTGCATTTTAACTGTTTTATTCTTTACATCATACTGTAAATGGACAGACATTTAGGCTATCCAGCCAGCCTTCCTCAGTGTCTGCTGCCAACTGGGAACACCCAGCTTCCCTGTGTAAGGGGAAAGTACCTTATGAACTACTTAAACCCCATAGTTAGTTGCTGCGAGAGTGAGGTCTAGCCAACACCAACTCTGGATTCCTGGATCGCTGCCCTCCACACTACTACTACTAGTGTAATTTATGTTTGCTGCGACCTGCTATTTTCTGCAAAAGCCTTCCCCACAATAAGGATGCTGAGTTGTAGTGGTTAAGTGCATTGCTGCGGTGCATTTACTTTACGTGACCGAATGTTTCAGTTTACTCTTTTTAATTTTCTTTACTTCTACTCAGTGGCTAAACATTGGTTTCCAACCCTTTTCATATCAAGGCCCTTTATTTATTCTGCATTTAATGCCACGGACCACTATTTGATGACATTTAGCCTAAAACTAAATAATATTTTGTTATTTGTCATTGGATAAGATTTCCATGCTGTATTGTGGTACCATAGGAGAGAGATTAGGAAAACATTGATCAAAATGATAATTATTTTACATGCTCTAATTGTGTAGACTTCTTGTAAATTAAGTAGCCTTAATGCAGGTATGTAACAATAATCTAACTCTTGAGAGTGTCAAATTAAACCAAATGGACCCCTGCAGGGTCTCCATCATTTAGCTGGGGACCACCTGGAACTAACCTGACTCCGCCAGATTGCGGCAGTATTGAGTTCACAAGTTCCCTCCTACCTCGATCTGGTCTCTCTCAAGCAGAAACGACAAACCCAAACCAGCGGGGGAAATCTTGTTAGTTTTTGTTTACATGTGTGCTGTACAGTGTACATGAGCATGTAGATCTGCTATTTTCGAAGCGGTGCCTCAGTCTCCATAAATACTTTATAGCTTATATAGAGCGTCGCAGTCCTATACCACCTTTCATGACGACGAGCGGCCCGGAAGAGAATTTCCAATTCATTTTTCCCATTTCTGACGGTGACAAATCATGACAATAAACTACGACACTCCTGACAGAAACTGAATAGGAGGGTGACCAGGACAAAGGGGGGGAGGACGTCCTTTTTGCATGCAACACCCTCTGTTTTTATTTTTCACTTGTTGGCTGCCGCCCGCGTGTTGCTGCTTGGAGAGACACGAATAGAAAACAAGAACACCTCTTCACCTCAATTACCTTGTGTGTGTGTGTGTGTGTGTGTGTGTGTGTGTGTGTGTGTGTGTGTGTGTGTGTCTCCACGGCCAAATGAAGTAAGGTATGATACTGATAAATTTGTACACCTTTCAACCGCGAATGCAGATTTTCACTACTTTTGTTGCGACACAATCGCATGATGGAGTAGGGCATTCATTTACGGAAAAAATCAATAAATATTGCAACGTTTTCTGCCCAACAGCAACAATATATTTGCGTGTGTGTATATCCGTGTGTACACACACGTGTATATGTCCGTGTACACACAGTACACTACACATGCATGTGTGTTGGGGAGGTCACGTGAGAAGAACACTGTAGGATCCTCTACACCAGGGTTTTAATTTTTTCCTTTTAATATAAACTAAATCAATAAAGAAAACTAAACGTGCTCCTATACAGAGGTCTTTTCCAATGTGTGTGTGTGTGTGTGTGTGCTTTTCGCTTAAAGTTAACTCCACATCCCTGACTGTTGTGTTGCAGGTCTTGCAGTGCAACCCCCCCCCCACACACACACACAAGCTCAGTCTCCCAAATCAACTGGAGGCTTTATATTTTTGGACCATTCCACTGTTGGCTCGGCTTAGAGAGCTTTTCTTTTTTTATGTTTTCTCCCCCAGCAGAGTACAAGCAGTGGTTTAAAGTAACTAAGTACATTTCTCAGGTACTGTACTTAATTTTGAGGCATTCTTTGTTTTACTTAGGGTTAGGGATCTTGAGTTACTAGTAGTTACTGTACATTGTAGATTTAGAAAACATGCATTGACCACTTGAGCCCTATTTGGCTATTTGAAAATAGCCAATCTACGCTCTCAATGGCATGCGTCGCAAAAGGATTGTGTACATTTGGTAACTTGTACCTGTGCATAATGAGTTATTTTATATTCAGTACTTTTACTCAAGTCCATTTAAAATACTGGTACTTTTACTTGTTGTAACAGAGTATTTCTACCTTGTGGTATTAACTTTTACTTAAGTAAATAAATATGAGTACTTCTTCCAACACCGAGTACAAGGGAACTCGACCACACCCACAGTTTGCACAGGGCCAAGATGTGACCAAGTGTCTGTCGTTGATTCATGCACATCGATGTGGACTTCAGTTGTGTCAATGTATACAAATGTATACGCTGTGAGCTTCTAGTTCTTGTAGTAGGCTATTTTCTGCGTGCAACTAAGTTTAAAATCTGCACACCATTTAGTTTTATAGTCATCTGAAGTCTTAATCTAGTCAACTAAAAATCTTACTCTTTTCGTCTTTCTAGTCACCAAAATTGACACTGTAGTAGACGCTGTGTTTGGTAAGTCTGTTATTGCACTCTAGTTAAATTCATAGTGACACATTATACACATTGTATTGTATTTCAGTTGAATATTTATAATTTACTAGACCGGTGCCCGGCTGTAGAGCACCGAGTCGGTAACGATGGAAGTTGGAGATCCATGCACTCGGCTATGCGAAATGTGTCGAGAAAGGTTGTGCCGTGCGAGAAGGACTTTGCCTTCCTAAAGATATTGCACCATGACCAAGTTTGGTCTCAAACTCACGTTGTGAGCTTGTACATCGTACACATACAGTAGGTTGTTTGGTATTTTTGGAAACCTGTCCTGCATACATTTTAGTACTAGTTCTCTCCATTGGTTCCAATGGGAGACTAGCAAAGTCAATGAGTGGCAGGACCAGAATTAGATTGACAGACAAAAAAGAAATATATGATTAGAAAAAAAAGACATATATTTGAGAAGGGGACATGATTGCAGCCTTTGTTCTGTTTGTCTCTTTTTGTTTGACAAGACCACATTCATTTCTTGGCACTTTTTATTTTTTATTTTGCCCCATTAGTGAATTTCACCAACACGGGACATTATCATATCAAAGTCAGAGAGATAGCACTCAAAGGCTTGGCACGACGCTACAATTGTTGTCAATAAGTTGTTTGTTTACTCGTAAAATATAGGTCTCGTATAAATATTCCCCCAGAAAAAGCCCAGTTTGTCTACACTTTTCCCTCCTAGAGGGAAAATAGCCAGTCAAGGGGCAGGGGGATGGAGAGAGAGAGAGAGGTGGAGGGAGAGAGAGAGAGAGGTGGAGGGGGGAGGGAGGAGATAGAGGGGATTATAGAAGAAGAGTGGTATATCTACTCCTCCTTATTGGATCCGGGGCTAGCGGCTTGTCTCCAGTACCAAGTCTGTGTTTGTTATCATTTGTGTGCTGTCATCACTGTTACTCACTGTGGGGAAGAGAGAGGGAGAGGCAAGGAGGATAGGAAATGCATACTCTGCAAGAGTGAGAGAAGCATTGGGGGGGGGGAGGGTGGGGGGCTTTAGAGGAAGAGCTGAGCTGCCATGGATTGGGGTGGAAAAACCTTGTATGTACCAAAACTTTCAAGTAGGAGTCAGAATTGTTTTTCAGGGCCAAGGACCCCTTAGCCGAGAGAGAGAGAGATGAACAGCCGTGTCACTCCCCATCTCTATACTGTAGTGTATACTATCAATAAACGCAGAAAAAAAAATATATAAAAAAATATAAAAAAAGTAAGGCAGTACTTCACAGACACAAATCACAAAAGTTGAAATGATGGCGATACATGGTTTCCGCCCCAACAACAACAACGATGTGTATCATCCTTGAAAAAGCCCCCCCCCCCCCCCCCCCCCTCTCAGTTTATCTTTCTCCTTGGATGAAAGGCTTAGCACGCCATCATCATTCTCTCACACACTTATATTTTGTTGCGGCGCCAAGCTGTGATTAATTCCACCCGTGGCGTTGGCTTCCCCCAAAAAGACGACCCCCAGTGAGTGAAATCACCCTCCCGAGCTGTCTCGATGGAAGGACACACCCGACACACACACACATGCACGTGTGTCTGTCACGCAATACTGTGTTTGTAAAACGGTTACGTGTAGAAGATCAATGTTAGCGTTTGAGCACGACGCTCACAACCAAATATAGACCGCTCCATCACTTCGCGACAAACGGCTTATGGGAATTGCTGATGCTAGCGTTAGCTGACGGGCAGAAACCTTGGGCGGGAACCCCTTTTGGTGTTTTAAACATTATGTTATAATTTAGCTATTGGAAAATAGCAGATCTAGATCTGCTATTTTTGAAAAATCGTGAAAATATTTATTTCAGAAAACTGGAGGATTTTTTTTTAATTTCTTTTTGGTGTTTTTTCCTTTCATTCTGAAATGAATGGCCTACTTGGTCATACTATACAGCGTCACACAAAAGCATCATAAGTAGCAGATCTACAAGCTCGAAGCAGGCGCAAAGCAACACATTTTGAGCTTGTAGATCTGCTACTTTAATTTTGAATCTTGAAAAGTAAGAGTTTTGGATGAGTAGTCCACCCCACAGAGACGATATACTGGAATGGGGACCCTATATACCCTAGCATCAGTTTATCCACTTTAACCCTACCTTATATATATATATGGTACATGATAGGACCACTATTGTGTTATCCTTTTAGCCTAATGCTCTTTCTGTCCCCCCGAAATGGCTATTTTTGCAACGAATCTGGCAAAAGTCCAACCCCAAAACCCCTAAATCTGACCTCTCACCTGCCTAATCCTATAATCCCAACCTGAATCGTGTCCTGGAGTATATATATAAGCCTATAACTCTCCAATCTTGCTAACCACAACCGTTTTTTCTCGCGAGGAACCATGGAAATTGTCCTTGCAATGTCTCTTTCTCAAATTCTACTATACTTGTTGGGACATTTGGTCCTCAAATTCCAGTACACACACACACACACACACGCATGTGTGTGACGCATATGTACGCACACGCACGTGCGCGCACACACACACACACGTTAGTCCCCTTCTGGCAGCTCTGGTGTCGTGCATGGCACCAAATGGAGACAGATCCACAGGACACTTCCTGTTATCAGACCAACAACACTCCAGTTTGTGTTGCCGGGTAGAAACCTCATATGTAAAAAAAATAAAACTTTTCCAGGAAAGAGCGCGAAAATGTTCCGAAATTGTGAGAATATCAGATCTACAAGTAGGCTATTACATGACGTAGAAACTATAGGGACGGGTAATTCATCGGCCATCATATCGGTATCGAATCGATATCGTAATAATATATCCGTTTTAGCAAATATTATACTTAATTATGTTGAAGAAATAACAAAATAAAAGCCTGAAAGCCTTTTGTGATGATGAAGACTGTATATGTTTTCCGGGGAAGCTTTCAAAAGGGTCAACAAGTTGGAACATTAATAAAAAATACTACCTTCAAGCTGTTGAGATATGGGCCAACATTTCAACAACGCTGTATCCCTAGTTTTGGAAAAAAGAAGCACTATTGATAATCCCCACTTCAGCGTAATAATCAGGATGATTGCATGATGTCTGTCTGTCTGTCTGTCTGTCTGTCTGTCTGTCTGTCTGTCTGTCTGTCTGTCTGTCTGTCTGTCTGTCTGTCTGTCTGTCTGTCTGTCTGTCTGCCTGTCTGTGCGCGTCAGACAAACACTTGGCAATTTACAGACATCACCTGCCATTGGCTGCATCTCCCATCTTTCTGTCATTGTTGCGTGCAGTGTTGCACACTGAAGGCAGCTCCATATTACTCTGATTGCACGTTGCTACAATGTTAGCAAACAGCCAGCCAGGAAAGCTAAGCCGAGCACTGAAGCTTTTATGCCCTATATATACTGTATGTACCCGGGATCCAAACCCGGGTCTCCCTACATCAGCCATTCTCTACCACTGTTCTATGATTTCAATATGGTGCATCTCTACTTAAATAAAAAAATATCTCAACAGTCAGACGGACCCCCATAATATATGGCTGAACTTATACATCGCCATAATCCACCCAGACCATAGTGTACACCGAACGATTTGCGTCCATTTGTTACAATCTGAGTTACAAATGCATAAATCGCCACTGAGGCTTTTTTTTCCCGTGCAGAAACTAAATGAGAGGGTGCCTTCAGTGTGTGTGTGTGTGTGTGTGTGTGTGTGTGATGTGTCTCCTTATGCGTCGTAACGTAAACACTTGCGGCCATGGATTGGGCTGAAACCCAGCAGCGGCGTGCAGCTACGAGGTGTTTTATTGTCATGTGTGCTGCGGGATCGCTCTTGCATGCCAAATCTATCATTTATTTATACCTGCATCTTGGATTGCAGGAGAGAGAGAGAGAGAGAGAGGCGGCGGCCGTGGCCGTGGCCGAGACCTAGTTTAGAGTGGAACAAATCAACAGAGGTGTTAAACACAGTCTGTCTCTGCCCACCACAGGCCATTACCGAGGAAGAGAGGCAGCACAGGCTCTCATGTACAGTATAGAACATAGTCATTTGGTCTAAAAAAATGCTACAATTGGCCCGGGCTTGGCCTAGCGGTCCGGGCACCTATAGGCTGCTAATCGCGTTGCGGGTTCGACTCCCTTTGCTGCGTGTCACTCCCTGATAATGTTGCAATTAAAATGACAATGACATAAATAAATAAAAGACAATAGTGTTGAATAAAAAACGAAATGAAATGAATCATAAAAAAAACATCATGATAGTTTTATATTAGTCATTATATATTTCTAGTGGTTTCTTTTCTCCTTTTTCTTATTATTTGTTTCAGTGTTGTTTGCATTCATTGTGGTATTTATTATAAAATATTTTAGACCAATGGACTTCCATACGTTAAACAAACCCTCTAGTCTGAGAGAAGTGGAACGTGAGTAAGTTACAACTGTACTTTGACCGCTTGGTTTCGCTCTACACCTAAAATAGCCAAGCGCATTGCTATTTTCTATTTACTTTTATTTATTTATTTTATTTTAGTCAAAATGTTCCCCTCCAGAATATGGGTGCTGAAGCTCCCCGCTTTACCCTGAAAAGCTCCTTCTGGCTGTTATTCCCGGAGCCGCCACTAGAGGATGCTGCACCTGGCAAAACTATATGCCGGTACATTTATTTTATTATGTCATGTGTGCTCAGCTGCACGGCGCATGCTTACACATTCTCTCCATCTTCCTCTCTCCCATGTATGTAGCTTTTAATTCCATTCATGCTCATGGAGCTCCTGCCAGTGTATGTATGGATATTGCAGGGTAATGTGATCACACCGTGGCTGTAAATCAGTGGCAGGTGCGGGCGACAGACGGGGAGGCCCACACTATGGCTGCCTTTAGACTTTTGCACATTAACGTAAACAAGCCATTTTAAAAAAAATGAGCATCCCTTCCCTTGAACATGGTTTCTAAAATGTGCTGTTATTTCAAAACGCTGTACACAATCTCTTTGGGATATATAGGTTTATATATATATATATATATATATATATTAGTATAATATAATGAGTAGAGGGTGTTTTAGCTTAGCTCTGCATCATGTTGCTGTTATTAGCATAGAGACATGTTCTCCGTGAGATTGGATGTCATGGTGGTTCTCTCTCTCTCTCTCTCTCTCTCTCTTGCAAACGTGAGAAATCCATTACGTCTCATACGCTGACCCAGGAGGAATGGAGAAATTAAGACAACTTTTCTCTCCCTTAACCCCCTCGTCGCCGCGTCCCTCCGGCCTGCCGTCTGGCATTTAATTATCTTCGCGCTGAGCCTGGGTACAGCGCGGGAACCTATTAGTGCTAGCTGTCAGGATCACCGCGTGTGCACGCGCGCCGTACTGGAAGGCGTATACTCTGACTTGTACTTTTCTTTTTTTTTCGTATTCTTTTACTTGAGTAAAGGTTCAAAAGTGTTGTTACTCTACATTGGACATACCAATGTAGACTTGGTAGAGTACTCAAAAATCTTTAAAATGTAAATCTACAAGGTCACTTGTGTCGCAAGTAACGCGGCGGCATCGTGAGCTTGCAGATTGGCATTTGTCAAATAGCGAAGTAGTGTGTAATGTATGTTTTGCAATAATAATTGTACAAACTAAAGATTATAATTGATTGTATTGTCGCACCTCAACGTTGAAATCACCTCCTCAACATTGTACTTAAGTTAAGTATACAGTAGTTGAGTAAATGTCAGTTTTGCCTTCCACTACCACTGGCGCACATACAGTACGCCCCCGCGCACATTCGTCAGTGAGCCGCGCTGAGGAGGACCGCCTATACCCACGTGGGCCTATCTGCGGGCACGGCGCCCATCTAGTTTCATTTCCTGCCAGCAAAGCAGTTTGAGGCGAGCTAGCTCCCCAGAGGGGTACCCACCCACCCACCCACCCCCCCGTGCAGCCCACCCCTTCCACATGTGGCCACTCCCTGCCAAGTCCAGCGTGCTGCATCTGGGGACACTATGGGGAACATACAGTCCCCTCCTCCACCAGTGTTGATTTTGACAGCAAACTCATATTTTAAGTCATCTGAAATGTTTTAGTACTGTATTAGTGCAGTGCAAAGAGTTTAGTCGACTAACTCTACAGTTGATTTGGTCGACTGCCTGATTTTACACTTGGTCGCATGCTGAAAATAGCCAACCGACATGCTCACACCACGTGTGAGCTTGTAGATCTGCTATTTTCAGACACCTGAGCGCAACCATACATAAACTTGGCCGGTGTTTCTGTATTACTGGATCTCTTCTCCACTCTTCCCTCCCTAACATTTTAGTACAGTTTGTGTTTGTGGAAGGAAGTGTCAATATTCTTAGTCTTAGTCATCATGGCTTGGTTTTTATTTGGTTTGCCTCGGCTAAAAGACCAAATCAACACTGGCGTCGCTGTCGGGTGGAGACGTTGTGTTATTATTGAGTAAGCATTGGTTAATATCTTCAAGAAGAGCCAAAATAGCAGATGTGAGCTTGTGGTGAGCTATATGTGAGCTTCTAGATCTGCTATTTCTTTTGAAAATGAATGAGAATAATGTATTTTTTTTAAATTGGATTCAATCGACTATATAGTTCACTGATTAACTCTTGCAGTCCTATTGAACGTACAGATTGATCAATAGATGTGGAATCTGCATCGCACGCATATAGGCTACAATGTAGTCACAACATGCAGAACGCTCTCAGTTTAAGTCTCACTGCTCCCAGATGGCTTTGATCTCATATTCAGTTTGTAGTGCCATTCATACTGCACTGGTTTAATGCTGTGCATGTTTTTTTTACAAATCTAACAAATGAACAACCCTCCGAGTCCGCAACTCTGAATAAATATGTCACCCAGCCAGGACGCTATGACCTACTGTATATGGCAAACATCGACAGTAATTATGTAGATCTGTTTGACCTTGATGGAGGCTGATTATGAGACAATGGGGCCCTATAGGCACAGAGTTGTAAAAGCACTTTCTTATCTCTTAGTGGGTTGAAATAATTGCAGTCAGTGTTGATTTTGTCGACTTAAAAGTATGTTGGAAAATGCCACGATGACTAAATGTAGACAATTTAGTCAAAAACTAGACTAAATTTATAGGGAGGAAGGAGAAGAGCTCCAGTAGAACTAAAAGACAATACACGTAATTTTATGTTTGCTTGTGCTCGGATGTTGCGCTCTGAAAGTAGCAGATCTAAGCTCACAGCGTGTTGCAATGTGACGCGTTCTGAGCTTTGCAACCAAGAGTAAAATCAGGCATTTACGACGCCGTCAACAAGTCCCCCCCCCCCCCCCCCCCCCCCCAAAATCGCAATCTAGAAATCGGCTGTTTTCTGCACGTACTGTAACACTGTCTTACGACAAAGTATAAATCAGGCTTTTTGTTCGACAGCTTAAGAATACATTGGAAAGTGGCGGCTAGGAGTTGAAGCACAGTTCAAATCTCAAAAGGTTTCAATAGGGTTCCCTCTCCCCTGCACTTGTTTCTCTGATTCTGCTTTTTTTCCCCTATACTCAGCGATTTGAACTGCAAACGTCATACTTTTACTCCACTACAATTATTTGGAAACTTTAGTCACTAGTTGCTTTGTTGATTTTGATTAATATTAAAAAACACCTTCAGGCCTATGTAGGCTATACTATTTGAAATAGCCGACCTACAAGCTCAGAATGTGTTGGGTTGCGACGCATTGAGCTTGTAAATCTGCTATTTCCAAAAGATACTTTGTACTAAGTACTGTACAATTTTGAGGTATTTATTTTGTACTTTACTTGTACTCCAATTTGCAATACTGCAATACTTCTACTCCACTACATCTCAGAGACAAATATTGTACTACAACTTTAGTTAATAGTTACTTTGTCGATTTTGATTATTTTTACAAAACATAAATTAACCATTTCGGCAATTAGAATATAGCCAATCTACAAGCTAAACGACGCATTGCGAGCTTGTATTCTATTACGTATTCTATTTTCAAAAGGTTTTTAGACATTTGACATTTAATTGTAACAGAGTATTTCTATATTGCAGTATTGATACATTTTACTTAAGTAAAAAAAAAAAACATTTGAGTACGTTCGCCACCACTGCAGTGTTGTG
Organism: Protomyctophum bolini; assembly: GCF_963924005.1. NCBI lineage: Eukaryota > Metazoa > Chordata > Actinopteri > Myctophiformes > Myctophidae > Protomyctophum > Protomyctophum bolini. The sequence continues at coordinate 6,103,279 of NC_137884.1, read as the reverse complement.
TGCAGCCTATATGTGGGGCTGGTCCTGGTTGGGCGGTCCTGGATCTTAACCATGAAACCCATGAGGAGAGAGAGCTGTACTGGTTGCCAGGCCACGGCCTGGCCAGGCATGCAGCCCTGCTGCTTCCACAAGAGAGACAGAGAGAGAGAGCCTCATTGAGAGGCAAAACAGAGCCCGGGGGCCCACACAAACAGCCTGTGCCACTTGTAAAAGGCAAAGCGGAGTTCACTAGCAGAAAAAAGAAAACGCTCTGAAACAATGTGGCCATAATGTGCGCACCCATGCAACGCCGCAATCCAATTACAGCTCATTATCGATCCCCAAATTAGTGGCCAGGTGGACTGAAGGACAGCCCCCCCCATACACACACACACTACCCCCAATCCCCCTCCTTCCTCCTATCTCTCTCCTCACTAGAGAAGGGCGGCCGCTAAGAAAAAGCATCTTTGATTTCCTTTTCTTTTCTTTTTTTAATCAAAACCGATATTCAGAACCAATAACTGAGTTAATCTTGCTCATGTCATGTAGGTCAATCGAATAATCGAGACGCAGGTTTTTATTTCATTTCTTACACTCGTCAATAATCGGCTAAATCGATCAAGTCTGATCAACCACTTAACCCTGTGTTATACTTTGTTGTACAATGGTGGTGTACAAAAAAAAATAACACGTTCATTAATCGTTATCGAGGCAACTTTGAAATGGCGACAATGATTTGAATCGCCTCGCCCCGGAAAAGCTATAGCGAGCGTCTTGATTGGTCGTGATTGTTAGTCAGGGGAACAACATATAGTGGAGACCTTGGGGTCTTGTTGTTTTGTATAGTTTTATGGCTCAGCAGCAAAGCAGCTGGGTGAGAGAGCATCCTCACTCTGCCCCAAACAATACCGCTATGAAGGGCAGTAAAACAATCCCTGTATGACCCTCCCCCCTACACACTCTCTCTCTCTCTCTCTCTCTCTCTCTCTCTCTCTCTCTCTCTCTCTCTCTCTCTCTCTCTCTCTCTCTCTCTCTCTCTCTCTCTCTCTCTCTCCTGACAGCTGATAACAGAAGGGGGGGGGGGCATTGGGTGGTTGAGTGTGGAGAGGATGAGAGAGACAGAGTGTGTGTGTGTGACAGTGTGTGTGTGAGCGTGCCTGCATATGTGTGTGTGTGTGTGTGTGTGCGTGATTCAGTCCAGATGACGTGGAAGGAGTTGAGAGCGAGCCCTGTGCTTCTCCAAAGTGACACATTGATGAAACATGGCAGCTTTATCGCACGCCACGTCTGTTTCTCCCGTTTCTACCCCGCACTGGCCCCCCGGACCTGTTCTCCATTCCAACCAGGGAGGGAGGGAGGGAGGGAGGGAGGGAGGGAGCGGGGGGAGGGAGGGAGCGGGGGGAGCGGGGGGAGCGAGGATGGATGGGGAACAACTTGCTGCAGTGCAGAAGCGAGCAGTGGTGGAGAGAGTGACTAAGTACTATGTGCTCGAGTACTGTACTTGAGTACATTTTTGAGGTGTTTGTACTTTACTTGAGTATTTCCAATACTTTTTACTTCTGGTCCACTACATCTCAGAGGCAAAAAAATTACTTTTACTCCGCTAGCAATTGAAAACTTAATTTATAAGTTACTTTGTAACAAACAGGTTTTTGTTTTTATTTATTTTAAATTAACATTATTCCAACGTTTGATGGAATAATGTTAATCACAATTTTCAGTGACAATTAAACACCAACTTAAATGTGTAAATGTGTAATCGTGACAGCCCTACTGTACACACACATACCATATATATATATATATATATATATATATATATATATATATATATATATATTGGTGTAGTATAGTTCTTATGGAGAAAGTGCAGCTTGGACGGACGGACAGACAGACAGACAGACAGACAGACATAGAGAGAGAGTCAGATAGGAAGTCATAAGGCACAGAGCCCTGCAGGCCGTCGGTGCAAGGCTCTCCTCTCTCTCCGAGGGGCCCCTTGCAATTACTGTAATAGTGTGCAGGCTGCCTGGGCCGGGTGCGAAGAAGGCCTAATCCAACCGCGTGCTGATGGAGGAGGTGGTGCTGAATACAGAGCGAGCCATGCAGAGGCAGGAGACAGTCATGGCCGTCGGGCAAAAACCTTGTATCGCTATATTTTTACTCATGGGGTGGGGTGGGGGGGTGTTGAAAATGAATCCCCTGCTTTGTTGTACATCATGCAAAAGTAGCACAAAAAAGTAGCTCAAAACAAGCTACTGTATGAGCTTGTAGATCGACTGTTTCGCTATTTTCCAAAAGGTTTTCACGATTTTGGAAGATTTTCCCTAAATAATTTGAAAGTGGTTTGGTGTGTCTGTGTTTTATAAAAGTATTAACAAGAACTCGGTGACTAAACACTAGTACAATTGGGCCCACTGAAACACAGGCTCTTTTTTTTCTTTTTCCCCATTTCCTGAAAAAGTAACACTCTTTTCTTGGGGGGAGGGGGGACGACGACATACAAGGTTTCCACCCGGCCCAGATTCTCAACCGAGGGACCCGAGTAGTGCAATAATGAAACAGGCCTCGTAACTGTGATGAATCGAGCGTCGCGGGCCCACCGAGTGGAGACGAGAGACAATGTGATTATTGCTCTGGCTGTTGTTGAGAGGAATGAGAGGAAAGGAGGGCTAATGAAGTCCTTACTGAATACCGCACTTTCACGCTCATTATACCAAGCAGCCGCTTTCCGCAAATGCCACGTATGTGAATCGTACCACAGTGTTGATTTATACTGCAAATTTTAATTTAGTTTTAGTCAGTCCTTTTAATAAAATTCCATGCCGTTTTTTATTTATTTTTCTGGCCCAGACCGGCCCACCACAACCTACCCCCCGTCCCGTCCGTCCCGTCGAGGGACACACAAACAAACAAGCCCTATAATACCACCGCTTTCACTGAACAACATCCGTCCATGTTCACTTTGTTCTGGACTCTGGAGCCTTCAGTGAAAAATTAATGATAACTACACGATCCACACACAGCCCCTATAAATAGCTTAGCCTATACACTACTACTCACAAACAAAGAAAGTGTTGTTATAACTAAGGAGGCTGGCTCCTGGCTAAAGCACATCATGGCACTGGCAGCAAGCTACCCTACTATGGGGTGATTAGATCACATTTCTACTGGAGATGATGGACCTATTATACAAACCTGGACATAAAAAGTATGAGTGGGTGCAATCAAACTATGGCTAGTTTGCTGTAGAAAACAAGTGTAGAAAACAAGTGTAAGGTATTCTTATCTGAGAATGTATACAGTATAACAGTATACTGTTATAATAGGCTAGATCTGTTGGATATATGAGGATGGCATAACGGTAAATGAAGAACTGTAGCCTATATACTGTACATACTGTGTGTGTATGCAAATAAGTTGTTTTATTTCAAAGTCATTCGGTGTTTTAATATATTTAACCACTTTAACCCTTAATTGTCCTGCGGTTTTGGGGATGTCGTTACTGGCAGAAATGTTCGTTAGTCGAAAGAATAGCAGATCTACACATCTAAGTGTGCGTGCGTGTGTACTCTAGTCGCCGTGCACTGCAGCGGAGGGAGGGGTCATGGTAGATCGTACTGTCACTATACCTGGGAGTTGTGCAGCTCTGCTGCTCTCCGGCTCAGGGTTTGGTGAACGCCCGCCGCCACTCTGCTGCCGGCCGTCTGGAGGTTGACGGGGGAGGCCTCGGAGCTCGCCACCGCCGCCGCCGCCTTTTGTCCGTTAATGTGTGCCGTCACCATGGAAACGGGAGCCTTGGCCGGCACCACGGAGATGGCTATGCTCTGGCTGCTGCCGCCGGGTGCTTTGATGAGGGAGAGGGGCTTGTTGGGCGGCCCGACGGCACACGATCTGACTGCCAGCTTCTGTTAGAGAGGGGGAGGAGGGGTTCGTTAGACCAACTTTCTCATGTCGAGGACCCCCAAATCGACATTTATTAGCCCGCGGACCCCCATGTGAAAAGCTATGCCAGAGACGTCCCCATGAGCCAGACAGACGTCCCCCACTAGTTTAAAAGTAACACATTTAGGAAGGAAGCCCCAAAAGAAACTGCACTTCAGCAAGCCCAGAAAACCACAAGCCCTAACAATATTTACAAGCTACTTTACAGCAAAGGAAATCACACCCGTGTGAAGTGAGGGGCACTCTTCTTATCATCATACATCATCACATTCCGGCCAATCACAATTGGCGTCCTCGCCTTTTATCCTCAATATGTACGTTGCTCAACCAATCAAGTCATCGCTACGGGGTGCTCAGCCAATCAAATCATCGCTATGGCGTACACACAAACACACAAAGCTGGGCATAGGAGGGGCTAGCACCTCTCAAAAACAAGTTTATTAAACAAGGTCAGACAACAAGCTCAGAAATGGCAACACTTATTCTGCTCTCTCTCTGTCTCTCTCTCTCTCTCAGCCCCACCCCCAGTCTTACAAAAAATCACACAGATAGATACACACACACACACAGAAAGAAACATCATCTTTCAAAGAAGAGATAAGTACATCTCTCGTTCACCCCCTTTGCTCAACTCAAAGAGGAGGCACTCTAAATATTTTATATTCCATAGCGCTAGCCTGTCCCCCTTTTTTATCATTATTATTTCTCTCTTTTATCTATTCTATGGAGTATGGTTGGGATTTGAAGGGAGAGAGAGAGAGGGTGGACGTGCATTTGAGATGGGTGAAAGCAGGCGGGGGGTTAGTGATGTGGTGGGGTGGTGATGGGGTGATAAAGATGGAGTGGGGGGTGTTCTTTCTCTGTGCTGTAGTCATAGTAAAAAGGGGAATCTGTTTGTGCAACTGCCCCACAGTTTGTGGAAGACTTTTGTTTGTTTGGCGATGTGACACATTGTGAGCTTATAATCTGTGCAGAGCGGAAGGTGCATAAAGAAACAGAAAAAAAAGCCCTGTCCTTTCTTCCATCTAGTATAGGCTATATCCACATGTATAGCTTTTAGCAAAAACTCTGTTGTTGTTGTTGTTGTTGTTGTTGTTGTTGTCGAAGGGGTATACCGGTCCAGCCTTGCCCCTCAATCTTGGGCCGGGGCTACAAAGTGCAGAGGAGGAGGACAGCAGGGGGGCCAATGCAGGGATTCATTTAAAACAAAGGGAGGAGGGGGGGGGGGGGGGGCTTTCTGCCGCCTGAAAGGCCGAATTCCTAATCAGGGAGCCTCCACTGCCCGCTCCCCCCAACCACCACCCCTCCTGCCAAACTCTAGGGGGGGCGGGGGGGGGGGTGTATGGGACCAAGAGAGAATGGGAGCATCTGTAAAAGGTCTCGCACGGTCAGTGATGGAGAGTAACTACGTACATTCACTTAAGAACTGTACTTAACTAACATTTTTAAGTATTGGTACTTTACTTGAGTGTTTCTATAATTCCCAATTCTGTTACTTCTACTTCTACTACATTTTGGATCCAAATGTTGTACTTTTACTCCACTACAATTATTTGAAAACTTTAGTTAGGGAGTTACTGTAGAAATGGATTATTATATTCCAAAACATAGGCCTACATTAACCACTTCAGCCCTATATATATATATATACGGTATATATATATATATATATATATATATATATATATATATATATATATATATAGGCTACATTTCGGCCATTTGAAATGATCAGATCTACAAACTCACAATGCGACACATTGTGAGCTTGTAGATTTTCAAAAGGTTGTTATAAATGAGTTTGAAATGAGACATTCTGCACACTGAGTAGCCTACTTTCCACTTTTGGTACTTTTAAGTACATGCTGATGCCAATACTTTTGTACTTTTACTCAGTTACATTTTGAATTCCAAACTGTTACTTGTAGCGGAGTACATAGTATTGATATAATGATATTGGGAACCCGCGGCACGCCGTCAGGCTGGCTCAGCACTTAGCCTATAGCTAACCCAGACGGTAGAGCTAACCGCCCGGGGCCAGCCCAGCACTATTGATACTTTTACCTAAGTAAAACAATGGCGTGCTTTCTTCCACCACTGCATGCGCGCGGTGGTGTGTGGTACGGCGCAAATAACCAACACTATACAAGCCCACGCCATGAGCTTTTAGGTCGGCTGCTTTGAACGAGTACGAATCAGGCTAAAGATAGACAGACAGATGTGGGGATGTGTGTGTGTGTGTGTGTGTGTGTGTGGGGGGGGTGGGGGGGTTGGACAGCCAGGGGTTCGGTACTGAGCAAAATGGGAGGGAGGAAGGGGTTTCCGTGGAAACTAAATTCTCGCTTTTGTGTCCAAATCCACTCTAATCAGCATGTCGAACAAGATGGGGAAACGTTTCAGAGTCGCACCGGGGTGCTCCGCTTTCATTCTCTCCATCTCTGTTTCTGCCCACTACCATCCCTTGCTGCCCCCCCTCTCTCTCTCTCTCTCTCTCTCTCTCTCTCTCTCTCTCTGTAGCTGGCTCCACAGAAAATAACAGAAAAGTTCCAGAAATAGACGCGGTGTGTCAGCTCCATAAACATTGATACACAAGCTAAATGTGTTTCTTCTCACTGTTGTCGATTAAGAAATTACCACCTTTGTCCAGCATTTTGTCTGTAAATAACACCGATTCGCATAATCACAGCAAGCAGCTGAAGCTGTAATTGGACAAAACAAGAACATAATACAAGCTGCGAATGAACCAAGTTCCGGGCCGAAGTCTATGAAACCCGGATAAATGGTTTCCTATTATGCAGTTGTAAAGCATGTACCAATGTGGACATCAGTGGCTCAGGAGGTAGAGCGGCCGCTACAGGGAATCTGAAGCCTGCCGGTTTGATCCCCAAGGCTCCCCCTTGGTTAGTGTCGACGTGTCCTTGAGCAAGACTCTGAAGCCCTAACTGCTCCCGGTGAGCCGGTTGGTGCCTCGCATGGCTGCCTATCTGTCTGTGTGTGAAATAAATGCATGTTGTATAAAGCGCTTTGGATAAAAGGCAATTTACCATTTGTATGCTTTCAGAGTTGAAAGTAACATGGAGCACTTTGCTGCGTAGCTGAGCTGGAGACCAAAAAAAACAACAACAGAGACATATAAAAGCACAGCCTATGAAATCCAGCCACTCTGGAGAGTCCCTCCCTGCTGTTTTCCCCCGACTAAGGGAACTTCATTCACTTGTTATTTATTAATTCCCCCCCCCCCCCCAGCCATGAGAGTGGCGGTGGGCCCCGCCATTGTTTCAGGGGATCAATGTAATCCGCGGGCCGCCACAGCAACACCATACATCTGGCCCCCGGGGGCCACCATTTGTTCAACCAGAGGCACCTCTGATTGTCTCAAAGGTCATTCATTTGAAGCATCTCGACCGAGGGAGGAGAAACTATGCCCTCCTAGAGAGAGGGGGGGGGGGGGGGGGGGATAGTGAAGGAGAAGAGAAAGAGACTGTCACAGAGGAAGAAAGTGACGGTGAAGGAGGTCGGACTGATATATCGTTTTGGCTGATATATATATCGGCCTTTTTCTCTTCTTTTTTTGACCTTTTTGACGACATCCGTGTCGACAAAATAATGGAGCCGATGTGTCCTGATTTTTATCCACTTTCAACCTGGCTGGCACCTCCATTATGGGCATGTAATTTAGTCAAAATCAATATTTTATTGTATTTTTTATTGCTGATGCTTGCTAGCTGATGTAGACGTTCACCAGGTGTCGCGCGGACGTTGTGAGCTTGTAGAGCGGCTATTCTTTAATTATTATTTATTTAATCTGTTTTACTCCACAAGTATTTGGAGACTTTAGTTTTAACTTACTTTGCAGATTTTAGATTGATACCTCAAAACCGCAAACAGCCCTGCGTTATACTTCGGCTAATCGGAAAATAACCGATCTACAAGCTTGCAACGCGGGCAAAACATAGACATCGGTGGTCTAAGACTTTCCAAAATTGTGATCGGCATCAGACCCAAAAAATGGAGCATCCGTCAGGCTCTACAGCTGGGTGGGGGGTGGGGGGGGGGGCACAAGAGAGAGAGAGAGCTGACAAAAATGCCAGTGGAGAAGTTTCTGGCAGCATCTCTTCTCTCTCTCTCTCTCCCTCTGCTGTGACAGGTGGGTAAACAACCCGTCTTCCTACGGTACACTCGGGTTGAAGAGAAGCGGAGAGCGAGACGCCTGCCTGCCTGCCTCCCCTGTACGCTACGCGGCGTCCCTTTGAGGCGGGCAGGCTGGGTTGCCAGCAGAGAAACAACTAGACCACGTCACTGGAGTGAAGCACATCCACTGTTTCAAACGCGCTCACTATTGCGTCGCTCTGCCTTTTTTTTTTGCACACACATGTGTCCACTGTGTATTTCTGTGTGTGCATGTGTGCGTGCGAGCGAGTGTGCGCATGCGTGTGTGTGTGTGCGAGCGAGCGCGTGTGCGCCTGCGTGCGCCTGTTTGGCCGCCTGCCAAACCATGCTGTCCCTCTCACCCGAGATCAGAGAAGGCTTCTATAAGAGAAGCGTTAATTGCACATATCATGCCATTACAGGGCCTTGGGTATGGATTCCCAGGCCCTGAAACGGCCCATTAATGTGCAGAGGGTGCTAAGGAGAACACCACAGCACAACAAGAGCGTACGGCTCAAATGGCTGTGTAGTAGTCGTGGCATTATGTGCTATAGTCTCCTCTTAACGTAGTAACGGGTGCTGTGAGTGATGACTTCAAACTTCTCTCTCGACAAATAAAATGGGTGTTGTTATTATACTTCGGGGGAGGGGGGGGACTTTATGTATCGGTCAACAACAATGTGACCCTTGAGAGTGTTTGGGACAATTTATTGGTCTTTCTTCATGGGGGGGGGGGGGGCGGGGGAGGGGGTTACATGCATTGATGGCTCCAAGGGTACCTTGACATGCAGATATAATGGACCGGTAATGGGTTACTTTGGCCTGATTTAACTTTGTCGTATGACACTTAACATATTCCCTCCTGTTACCATTATAGTCTAATAAAATTATCAATCAATCAATCAATCAGTTACCATAGGCGGTGACGTGAGGCCAGTGTTAAGCACGGGGATGAATTGGCGTGTGGGCGTGTTTGTGTGTGTGTGTGTGTGTCTGTGTGTGTTACAAAAGATTTGGGGAGCTTAAAATTAAGAAAAATATTCACGTTGGCCTCTGACGGTTTTAGGATTAGACATTGGTTAGGTTAGGTTTAGGGGGTTAGGGGTTGGAATTATGCCTAATTTGTACTTGCTTGCATGCACCGGAAATTGAAATAATAAATAAACGAGCTCAAGCTTGTAGATGTGCTATAGTTTGGGCTTTAAGGTTAGGTAAGGTCACCCTTCCACTGACACCACTAGCCCAGGGGTTCTCAACGGTTTTGGCTGGGGACCCCCGGAAATGCTTTGGCCGTGTCTCGCCCCCAATACAAACTGACCTTAATAAATAAAGAAAATATATCATAAATAAATACTGAAACCAGATATAATCATTAAGTAAAGTGTACTCTTTGTACTATGTAAACTCTTAATTTCCATTTTCCAGCCGTTCACTTACAATTATTTCTTTTTTCTTTATTTTATTTTTTACCCCCCGAGGGGTCGCGACCCACGGGTTGAGAACCCCTGCACTAGCCCACAGGAATCCCGTTGAGGGGGTTCAGACATGCAGTATATTGCAGCATATTGGGACATATTCCCCACCACTCATGCTCCAAAGACCACCGGTGTTGCTTGCTGGGTGACAGCGCAGGTTAATTGAAGCCTGTGCAAGGGCCACGGTTACAGCGCTATGCGGCCACAGAGCTCCAGATAGACAGTCGGCCGGCACCGCTGAACCGGTCACCTCTCGGACTCCCCCAGGAGTCGCTCGCTCCACTCCCACGGCTCACAGTCGGATAGCTATGCCCGCACTTCACTTTGAACTGTCGTCCGATATATACCGAAACGGTGGTGAACAAATATCTTGCATGAAAACTATAGCGTCCTTATTCTCACAAAGCATTATGAGCTTATATATTCGCTATTTTCTGGAAAAAAAGAGTTGGTGCACAGGGAAAGGATAGTATCTTGTGTAGAGCCCTGGGTGTATACTGTCAATGAAATGTATAGGGCAGGCGGCCAACTGTCCAACCCCGAGGACCAACTGTCCAACCCCTGTCAAAGAATATATAAAAAATCACCCTAGACATACTGTAATGTTGCCCTTGGGGAAAACTAATTGGGGAACCGTGGTATAGGGGTCTGTAATTAATGAATGAGTACAGACAATCCAACGTAGATGTGAAAAAATACAACATAATATGGAGATAAAGAGGTCTCTGCCCAACACCGACGATATATATGACATATTTCTAGGTCACGTGGCTGAGCTCTGGTGGTGTGTGTGTGTGTGTGTGTGTGTGTGTGTGTGTGTGTGTGTGCGCGTGCGTGTATGTGCGCAGCGTGCAAGCAGAGTGTCATGGACTGTCTCCACTGTGATGAAAGGTTGAGTCCGGGGCTCGGGAGAAACACACAGGTGCACTGTCTGTGCACTGCCATGCCCGCTCTATCAGAGCACCGTTATTCTGCCACACTCGCTGCCCTGCGGAACATCTTGTCAAACTAAACCGGGTAGACCTCCCTGGAGAGAGTCAGAATTAGATGATATACAACGGGCGCACGCGCGCGCCACTAACACGCCACGGCCGGCCGCTCCTCTGAAAATTGGATTCTGCCCTCGACGTGGATAATGCGGCGGCAGGTTTCCTTTCTTTCGCCCGAGAGATACGCAACGGCGCTCGCTCTGCGTGCGAAGTACGTAAAAGTACGTAAGAGTGTCAATACTGCAATGTAGAAATGATCCTTTACAAATAAAAGTACGTAATTCAAAATATTTACTTGAGTAGGAGCACAAAGGTATTGGTATCAAAATGTACTTAAAGTACCAAAAGTAGAAAGTACTCATTATGCAGAATGTCCCATTTCACAAGTTTTCAAAAGTAAATATTTAGAAAATAGCAGATCTACAAGCTCGCAATGCGACACATTGTGAGCGCATAGATCGGCTATTTTCAAATGGCCGAAATGTATACAGGGTTGAAGTGGTTAATGTATGTTTTGTAGAAGGGGAAAAAAGTCACTATCGTAACTAAAGTGGTCAAATGATTGCAGCGGAGTAAAAGTAGTATGCATAGGAGTATGGATGGCAGAGACTAGATAGGAGCTGTCTGAACAGGAGTATGGATGGCAGAGACTAGATAGGAGCTGTCTGAACAGGAGTATGGATGGCAGAGACTAGATAGGAGCTGTCTGAACAGGAGTATGGATGACATGAGACTAGATAGGAGCTGTCTGAACAGGAGTATGGATGACATGAGACTAGATAGGAGCTGTCTGAACAGGAGTATGGATGACATGAGACTAGATAGGAGCTGTCTGAACAGGAGTATGGATGACATGAGACTAGATAGGAGCTGTCTGAACAGGAGTATGGATGACATGAGACTAGATATGAGCTGTCTGAACAGGAGTATGGATGACATGAGACTAGATAGGAGCTGTCTGAACAGGAGTATGGATGGCAGAGACTGGATAGGAGCTGTCTGAACAGGAGTATGGATGACATGAGACTAGATAGGAGCTGTCTGAACAGGAGTATGGATAGCAGAGACTAGATAGGAGCTGTCTGAACAGGAGTATGGATGGCATGAGACTAGATAGGAGCTGTCTGAACAGGAGTATGGATGACATGAGACTAGATAGGAGCTGTCTGAACAGGAGTATGGATGACATGAGACTAGATAGGAGCTGTCTGAACAGGAGTATGGATGGCATGAGACTAGATAGGAGCTGTCTGAACAGGAGTATGGATGACATGAGACTAGATAGGAGCTGTCTGAACAGGAGTATGGATGGCAGAGACTAGATAGGAGCTGTCTGAACAGGAGTATGGATGTCGGAGACACCGTCATGATGGTGATGTGTGCACTCGTGCCATGTTTGCCTTTCGTATGGCTCCGTTCCCGGGGGGTGTGGGTCGGGGGATTGGGACCCCGGTTCCCCGGGTGGCCTTGCGTGCCAAACTCTCGGCAGAGGGCCAGGCACTCCCATGTGCCTTCAGTGATAAGCTGGCGGCAGTGTGGGGCAGCAACGAAGCACATTTACTTCTTTACTTGAGTATTTGTATTCTTTGTACACTCCACTGCATTTCAAAGACACTTTTGACACTGCATTTCTAGTGAGAGAAGAGGGCGAGTTATGAATGAAACACTTGAGGTGTACTTCTATTATAGTGGAAATTGCCGATCTACAAGCTTACAACACGGCACATTATTTAGTTTTTATGGGAGAAATCGGGGGAAATGTTCTGAATTTCAATATAGCAATGTATTTATATTAGAAATAAAATGTACCTTGTAATCTGTACTTTCGGTTACTTAAGCAATCTCTGTACGTTTAACTCAATTACCAATTTGACTGAGCAACCTTCGGTGGAGTAGGTATTATTTGACCAAGAGTATGTACAGTATACTCTAACTCAAGTAATGTCTGGGGTTTAGTATTTTGAGTACACCACTGGCTGGCGGTCAGTCACCACGCTACTCCCAGGCGGTCCTTTGGAGGAAATCAATCGAAATGGGGGGGGGGGGAACACAGGCCGAAGGCGATCTACTCTGGGAACAGCAGCGGCCATTCCTGCCTGACTTCACGGCACCTTTCCAGGACTCGAGGGCCGTTTTAGCAAATGGACTGTAAACAAAGAAACAGCTGGAGGGGGCCGTGTTGATTGCCATCTGAATGACTGCTGAGGCGATTTTTTCCCCCTTTTTTTCCCAGTGGCTCTTATCTGAATGGAGCACTATCAAAACGATGTCCACTTAATGAGGACGGATAATCCTGTCTGCTCAGCGGACCCACTGTAAACAGCCGCAGTCTGACCTCTATTGCAGCCGTCAAAGAACGGCAGTGTTTTATCTAATTATTTTTTTTCCTGATTAATTTCTGCAGCATCGGCACTCTTTCCTTCCTAACGGCAGTTTATTGGTATCTACACACATGCCTCAGTAAGAAACAATATTATCAAGGTTTGCAGAAATAATTGATAATCCATGGAAACAAATTACTCGTGATGCTCGAGATAAGCGTCAGATATTAGGTTCCAATATGAAACTGTTATTAGCGTTTGTTTGGCCCAGTCTAACAACTGATAGCAATCATGTGAAAATGTTCGTTGCGCCTCAAGCTTGCAAAAAACAACAACAATGACAAACACAGAAGCAGTCCAGTCCAAACAAAGTCCAAATTAAAACCCCTAGTATCCCCAAACTCCCTCCCAGAGAAAACAATTTGATCACGTGGCCACTGCCCGTCACACGGTCGACAGACAATAAATCCATTTAAATGCAAATCATACATGCCCACAGTCTAATTTTGCTCATCTGAAACTGGACTCATTGGAATGCATCGCGCAATACCTTAGCCCCTTGACTTGCAAAACACTGGCCTATACATTCGATGATAATAACCCATTCTGACCGGGCACCCATTTTGGTGTTAGCATCATGTTATGCTTTACCTATTGAAAAATAGCAGATCTACAAGCTCATATCGCGCCACCGAGTGGCGCGATACGAGCTTGTAGGTCTGCTATTTTTGAAAAATTCGAAGAACGACTGACATTTTTAGAATCTGATCTCAGGTCAGAATGGGTTCATCAGACCAGTGTGTGTCCAGTGGAAACCTCGTATGAATCTGATCTCAGGTCAGAATGGGATAAGGAATGAGAGGGGAAACCAAAGTTTGTAGGTGGAAGAATGGAGACAAAGGGGTGTGCCTTTGTTGAAGCGATTGCTCCAGTTGATTGCACAGAGCAGCAGCTTTTCTGAATAGAAATTGTTTCTGCAGACCAGCTTAACCCATTCTGACCTGAGATCAGATTCATACGAGGTTTCCACGGGACACACACTGATGAACCCATTCTGACCTGAGATCAGATTCTAAAAATGTCAGTCGTTCTTCGAATTTTTCAAAAATAGCAGACCTACAAGCTCGTATCGCGCCACTCGGTGGCGCGATATGAGCTTGTAGATCTGCTATTTTTCAATAGCTAAAGCATAACATGATGCCAACACCAAAATGGGTGCCCGGTCAGAATGGGTTAAAACATGGAGAGGGTGGAGATTATAGTTTTGAGAAACTTCGAACGCATTTTGACACAACGAGAGGAAACATAATTATATTTAGCAAATTACGCATCACTGAAACTGCCATAAATCTTCACCGCTATCCTTATCACGTAAGGCCTATATACTACTAGTTCCACCAGATGCTTTCATACACATTTTTGTGGTTGTCAAATTGAGGAGTGAATAAAAGGAGAAATCATATACTGCAGCATCAAACTGTAGTTTGGTTATCATCCCTATTATTGATGATTTTCCGTCGGGGGGAAGAGAAATGGAATGTAATTTAGCCTGTTGTGACACATTGACATTGCCTGCTGGTTCCCACTGCAGCTTCTCTTAATCAAAAAGAATGAAATGAACAAATCTCACGCTCCCAATTCGATCAGAATTAGATGATATCGATCACAGTACCAGCTGACTTGTACGTACACGCAGAGCAATTGATGTCCATAAAAAAAGAGACAATAACGACAACGGCGATAACGAGAAAGCCTTAACCACCACCTGTTTTCTGCACGGTCTGAATGCCGCGGCCCAGCAGGGGAGCTCATTGCTCAACCCTCTCTTTTCATAAAAGGCCCGTTCAGGCGCGGCATCCACTTATTGCTCACACTCGCCTATACCACCTCGCTGGCCATTCATTATGGGGTTCTCTGAACTGCATCCTGTCACTTTCCATCAGCCTCAGAGAAAGAGGAGGAGGGGGGGGTCCTCGCTAAACGGAGCCAGGTCGGACGTTGCACTGTATGTTCGAGCGGCGGGCGCCACTTAAAATGCTTTCGTTTGTTTGTTTGCTGAAAGCAAAAAAAAAACGTTGATTTCCCGTCCCTGCACCAACGTCCCATGCATGTTGTTTTGAGGCCCAGCTTCCGAATGGTGTCTTGCCATGTTTCAGATTGCATCTCAGTGTGAACGTGTGCGTGGCTATAATTGGCTGTTTCCACTTCTGCATCACTGCATTGTTGGCATGTACCTGTACAGTATTTCCGAACAGGAATGGTGTTTCTTTGCCTTATAGCACAGGGGGTGTGAGGCAAGTACAGTAATAGCGGGCATGTTGTCGGGAACAGGATATTCAGTATTGTATGCTTCACACCCGCTGGATGGAGCTTGACTCATTGTCACAGAGCATGCAGCCAGGGAGGAGTTGTCACCTCACCCACCACCTGACAGTGGGGAAAGGGAATCGCCACAGAATCCATCTCTATGGATTGTACTGTGTATACTAGTGTACATACACGTACAAGTCATTATTTCTGTTCACTTAAACCTCACAGTATAGTACGTAGTTGACCCGGGGTCCCCCAGGGATCTCTACTTGGCCCGCTCCTTTCTTCCCTCTGTCTATACCGGTGGTTGTCAACTCTTTTCATATCAAAGCCAATTATTTATTTGGCGTTTGAGGCACAGACCACCACATTTGATGACATTTAACCTCTCAGAGCCAAAACGAAAGAATTTGTCCACAATTCTATGCTGTATTGATGTTGGTACCATTAGGAGAGATAACATGCAAACGTTGCTCAAAATAACAATTCTTCTACATTCTCTAATTGTGTAGACTTCTTGTAAGTTAAGTAATGCAGATGTTTAGCAATAATTGAACTCTTGAGAGCGTGAAATGTAATACACTCTCAAGAGTTAAAGATCTCTAAGAGTCCATTTGATTACTATCTCACCATCCTTTGGCTGCATGGGGACCACCTGGAACCCCCTCAAGGACCACAGGTGGTCCTCCCAACCAGAGGAGCCGAGCGAAGGGGTCAACGGGGGCCCCCCTGCTCGGGAGTGCCAGGATGAAGCCACGGAGAGTTTCCGCCCGCCCGCCAATGATGCAAACAAAACCGCAGGGTCCCCTCCAGCCGTACCCCGACACCCCCCGCTATCAAACATTCAAGACGGCTTCTTCTGCCCTCGTCGCCAAGCGTCTCCTACTCGTGGTTCGCTTCTTCTTTTTCTCCTGATGCGGGCCTTTGTTGTCTCTTCGGAGAGCTCATCAAAAATGTACACCGAAGTGAGGAGAATCCAGGCCAGAGCAGTGACGGGCCGGGGCGAAGGCTTGCGCTTGCAGATAAGGATGCCACCGCTGTGCAGCCTGTCAGCTTCTTCTCTCTCTCTCTCTCTCTCTCTCTCTGTGGGTTTCTGTCTGTTCCGCAATGTTTTGGCAAGAGAACTTACTTCACGGTGTTTCAGATGTACTGTTTTTTTTTACATGAGACGGTGTTGGGTATTTCCACTAACTTACAGTCACGTGGAAGCAGCCGAAGCTACATTACTGACTGACATCCATACTGACTCCGTCTGGCGCTTGTATTAGATTACCTGTGAGGGGATATTGGTCTTTTATCTCATTTGAAAATGCAGCATTTCTGTATCAAGGCTTTAAATAAGAACCCATCTGTAACCACGTAAGTCCTATTTTTTTTACAAAGAAATGCATCTGCAACTATTTTTTGAAATATTTGTTACATTTTCAAATATAACGACCAAAATAGGGATGCAAGAGGCTGAAGTTGTTAAGGTACCAGGGGATTTATCTATGGCCAGCCCAAACAAAACTCTCTAAAGCAGGAATGACCATCGCGCGGAGAAACGTCTATATAACCCCAAGAGGCATGATGAAGACAATTTGCTCTCCCCTTGACACCTTGTTCCCTATATACCAGCTCACACACACCGTGGCCCCGCGGAGAAGCAGCCATGAGCCACCACGGACGCACATTGACTCACCGCGGTAACAATGAGAAAGTGCTGAAAGGTCAATCGCTATATTAAGTGTCGTGAGTGACGGAAAGGAGAGGAATTGTAGAGTGGCTGGCTGGCGCTATACGACAGATCATCTTAACTGTTGTCTCCTAATGGGGCATAATCAGGGAATGAAGTACGACAGAGGGAGTGAGCTCTGCACAGAGGCCACGTACCGCACCGTCCGCACGCTACTAGCGCTGCCATTATACAGTATAATGGTCATGACCCCTATTGTGCTGTTATAATTATTCTCATGTACATACCTGTTAGCGCATAATTACACCTTTGCATATAGATTTTTTAATTTATTTTTACCGTACTCTCTTCTTTTGATCTGTATTCTTATACGCTTTCCTTAAAAGTGCAAATGATGAAGTGTGTAAAATAATAATCTGTATTATTTCACGGACTGGCTGGACGAGGCTGGACTACGGGTGAACAGAGGCCTTGTTTGGCCAGGAGTCCAGGACTCGCAAACAAATATCTGTGAGACGCTTTTTGTCTAATTTAAAATCGAACAGTTAAAATCTTCATCATGCATTGAGGTGCCAAAATCACCTATTCTGATGAAAAGCCTAGACGAAGATTAAAGAAATCACACCCGTGTGAAGTTAGGGGCGCTAATATATCTAACTCATGTTGATTAGGTGATGTAATGGTGATGTAAAACAAACGGTGCCAACACAAACCATTAACCATTAACAATACAGAGACAATATGACAGGCTTTTTTTAAGTAATTAAGGCTACCAATTTGGGAGTTTGAAAATGGTCACCCCCTAAGCGACTGGACCATGACCAGACAGCCTGTCTCAGTCTCTGTCCCTCCACCCCCCTCACCACGACCCTCTGTCACTTCCTCATCTACCGTCGGCTCACATTTCGTCCTATCACGCAGATAGCCTCACATATGGCCGGGGGGGGGGGAGGGCACGCCACTTTATTAATATTCAGCAGTGACTCTGTAGCGTAGCGTAGCGTTTGGCAGCAGCGTGGCCGTGAGAACACTAGACCTGAGTGGAGCTATGGGAATCCAACACACGCATTGGTGGGGAAAAAAAGTCATCACAACCACACCAACTGGTTAACAAAAAGACACAAATGTTGAGAGTTAAATTCAACGCTGCGTGAGATGGCTATAGGTAGCTGAAAGCCTTTAGTGGACCATGGTGGCTCTCAAATGTTCTCATTTAGAGGTCCCCCAAATTGATTTATTTCTGGCTATGGCCACGGAGTCAAGATTGACTGATGATTCAAAAATCTGACCCGTCTGAAGTGGGTGGTGCATAAAAACTCAGCTTCCCATCATGCACCTGTGCACAGTGTGAAGCTGAACAGCACAACATCTTTGTCACCTGTTGTTGGTACCCTAAACATGTATTATATAAATACAGACCACTCAAAAATCACACCCATGTGAAGTGAAGGGCGTTTTTATCATTGTACATCACCATGCCGTAAAATATACACTATGCCTATTTGCTCAGACACTATATGACGTAAAATTCTCCATTCATTGTTAATGGGGAATTTAATGTTTAAGACCAAGTTTGTGTAACCAAAAACTGGATGTAGGAGGGGCTGGCGCGGCTCAAAAATAGCGTAGCGATAGTATATCGCCTATTTTCGAATGGCTGGCTCAAGTACCCCCCAAGTAAGGCCCTCGTGGCCCACTTTGAGAGGTGCACTAGACCCCGCTCTTTCTCGCTGCACTGTGTTGTCAAATCAACCAGAAATGCCTATATTCTTTTTAAAGGCATAAATCCATCAGTCACCAGCAGCAGTGCTACTGTGGCTCATGGCAAATCGCCCTGAGGGCAGCTAGCCTCAGTGAACTGATCAATAGTTGAACTCACTGTTGTCCTTCCAACCCATTGAACTGCACATCAGAATAATAACTCAAAACGCCGGTCGATGACTGACAAGTGTCTATGGGTCGAGCAGGCGAGAAATCGATTAGTATTCAAATCCATCGTTGATGTATGTATTGTGTATGCATATTACAGCCCCCCACTGCCCGGTGTTCAGACCCTTGTGTCTTGTGTTTATAGCCTTTTAAACAAGCCGCCAGTCCCGTGGACCGAGGGGCAATACATTTTCATCTGTATTTTTTATTTCTCCACCTCTCCTCTCTTGGACGTGTTCCAACGAGAGCAGCTTCGAGAGGCCAATATGTGCTGACAAAAAGGTTTGGGAAGTTGTTCTCTGGGTACTTGAGGGAGCGTTCAACATTTTGTGTGTGCGTGTGACGCGTGTGCTCCTTTTAATGGCTCACTCGGCGTTTTCCGTTTTTCGTGTCGCCGGGCGTCCCTCTAACGGCGGGCCCCCATGGAGGACCTTCCAGACACTCTCAGTGGAGGAGGGATGGCGGGGGTAGTATGTGTGTGTGTGTGTGTGTGTGTGTGTGTGTGGGGGGGGGGGGGGGGGCATGGAAAGGGGACAGCTGGCTGAGAGAGAGAGAGAGAGAGAGACAGAGACAGAGAGAGAAAGTCTTGGAGAGAGATAGAGACTGAGAGAGGGGGTTGTTGTTTGTAAGAGGGTGGGGGTTGTGTGTGTGTGTGCTTGTATCACTATACTTGTGAGGGCCAAATGTGCCTCAAAAGTCATATAGTAGAATTAGAATATGGACATTGTGAAGACAATATTTCCTGGTCCTGGAGAAACAGTTGCTTTATGGTTAAAAGTGTGCTGTTGTGCTGTTTTCCGGCTCTTTTCAATACTGTACTAAAATGTAGTTGTCCTCACAAGTATAGCTATGTGTGTGTGTGTGTGTGTGTGTGTGTGTGTGTGTACAGAAGGGTTTGGGGTTTGTGCTGGAGGCCAGCAGATGGACCCCCGCTAACAATAGCCCTAGACAGATGCAGCCACAAAGAACGGCGACCGTCCGGCTCAAACAACACAAAACACACTGCGCGTGCGCACGCACACACACAATCTTACAGCACACAATAAAGCTCCGGAGGAACGCACACGCACACGTACAAGCTCGCCAAACAAACACACAAACAGCAGCCTGCGGTGGTGAAAAACTAAGGAAGGAAGTTAGGGTTAGTTGGTTAAGTGAACAGGGGTTAGTTAAGTGTCTTCAGTTTTCAGCAGTGGTGGAAAGTAACAAAGTACATGAACTCATTAACTGCCAGAGTTTCTTTAGAACAGTCTGCACACACTTCCAGGTGTTTTTGAGCATTCTTTACCAATCTTTCAAGACCCATGGCCACAGAGTATTTTGTTCTATGACGATGTAAACACAAAATATCGAGAGTATCTACTTCATCGGGGGAAATAAGATTGTTTCCACGATGTTCAGTTCTTTAGTTATTGGCAGTTGAATATAGCTTAGAAGTAAAAGTACCTCTCAATTATACTCACTCAAGTACTTGAGTAAATACTTAGTTACTTTTCACCACTGGAAGTGGAAAGCATTAACTGTTTGGTCTGTCACACACTAGTTTACTAAATGTTTGGTCTGTCACACACTAGTTTACTAACTGTTTGGTCTGTCACACACTAGCTTACTAACTGTTTGGTCTGTCACACAGACACTAGTTTACTAACTGTTTGGTCTGTCACACTAGCTTACTGACTGTTTGGTCTGTCACACACTAGCTTACTGACTGTTTGGTCTGTCACACAGACACTAGTTTACTAACTGTTTGGTCTGTCACACACTAGCTTACTGACTGTTTGGTCTGTCACACACTAGTTTACTAACTGTTTCGTCTGTCACACAGACACTAGTTTACTAACTGTTTGGTCTGTCACACGCTAGTTTACTAACTGTTTGGTCTGTCACACAGACACTAGTTTACTAACTGTTTGGTCTGTCACACACTAGCTTACTGACTGTTTGGTCTGTCACACACTAGTTTACTAACTGTTTCGTCTGTCACACAGACACTAGTTTACTAACTGTTTGGTCTGTCACACACTAGTTTACTAACTGTTTGGTCTGTCACACACTAGTTTACTAACTGTTTGGTCTGTCACACACTAGTTTACTAACTGTTTCGTCTGTCACACAGACACTAGTTTACTAACTGTTTGGTCTGTCACACACTAGTTTACTAACTGTTTCGTCTGTCACACAGACACTAGTTTACTAACTGTTTGGTCTGTCACACACTAGTTTACTAACTGTTTGGTCTGTCACACAGACACTAGTTTACTAACTGTTTGGTCTGTCACACACTAGCTTACTGACTGTTTGGTCTGTCACACACTAGTTTACTAACTGTTTCGTCTGTCACACAGACACTAGTTTACTAACTGTTTGGTCTGTCACACACTAGTTTACTAACTGTTTGGTCTGTCACACACTAGTTTACTAACTGTTTGGTCTGTCACACACTAGTTTACTAACTGTTTGGTCTGTCACACACTAGTTTACTAACTGTTTCGTCTGTCACACAGACACTAGTTTACTAACTGTTTGGTCTGTCACACACTAGTTTACTAACTGTTTGGTCTGTCACACAGACACTAGTTTACTAACTGTTTGGTCTGTCACACAGACACTAGCTTACTGACTGTTTGGTCTGTCACACACTAGTTTACTAACTGTTTGGTCTGTCACACACTAGTTTACTAACTGTTTGGTCTGTCACACACTAGCTTACTGACTGTTTGGTCTGTCACACACTAGCTTACTGACTGTTTGGTCTGTCACACACTAGTTTACTGACTGTTTGGTCTGTCACACACAAACCACTAGCTTACTGAAGGTTTGGTCAGGTTACACAAGAGAGGTGTCAGGTCTATAAAAACAAGCCGAAAAGAAGCGACTAGGCCACATGCACAGTGTGCGTGCGTGCGCGCGTGCACACACACACACACACACACACACACACACACACACACACACACACACACACATTTTGAGGGGGTCCCTGGCACAAAATATTTTCAGATGTGGGTCAAATATGAATACATTGCTTCAGAACCAACTATTTTCTAAAACATTAGGAAGGAAGCCCAAATAAGCAAAGCACACTTTAGAAACATAACACCCTGAAAAGTGCAACCCCGCAACTACAAGTGATTTGCTAACAGCCAAGTCACTCTCAATGAGCAGACTTGGCCACGACTAGCATACTGAGCCAGAAGGACATGACATGGTCAGACAAACTCTAACATTCTGCTTCAATTTGTTGCACTGCATACAAGTCAACTATTTAGATCAGTGGTTTTCAACCAGTAGTCCGTGGACCACCAGTGGTCCTTGAGGGTGTTCCAGGTGGTCCCCAGCTAAATGGACCCTTATATATCTTATACCCTTATCTTTAACTCTTGAGAGTGTACAATGAAACCAAATGGACCCTTATGGGTCCACTTTGGTTTCATTTTACGCTCTCACGAGTTAAACTATTGTTAAACAAGAAGTCTACACAATTTGAGAATGTAGAACAAAATATTCCAATATAATAAGTTTTGGGTCTGCAAGGCTAAATCTCATCAAATGGTGGTCAGTGGCTCAAATGCTGAAGAAATAATGGGCCTTGATATGAAAAGAGTTTAAAACCAGATTAGATGTTTTGTTTGTAAACTGTAAAAGAAGGGAAAAAAGTGAACAATAATGTAAAAAGTCACCTCTTCTAACTGATAGCTTCTCTAAACACGCAGGCACCACAAATGCTCGTAAAGTTAATACATACCGTTTCTGAAAACATTGTTGCTTTCCAAAATGTCCTAGGCACTATAGGGCCCCGCGGCACTCTGTATAGGGTTTCGTTTCTATAACTGAATTATGGGAATCACATTTCAGAATAGCAGGAACAGACAATGGAGCTAAAAAAAAGAAAAGAAAATGTTACACTTGTGTACCTGCACGCAAGTAGTAACAGCTCAACTAGTAAGATGGATGTTGCAGTGTGTGATGTTGCAAGTTTTTAAGCTTTCTGGGATGAATACAATGTCTTCCCCCTCCCAGAACCATGGGAGGAGTGTTGATGCTGGATCAGCCAAGCATGGATCTCCTTACTGTCAATAGGACAATCTAGTCTCCATAGATATTTGAGAACTTCCTGCAGTAGCCCCAGGGTGGTGATGGGGGACAAAGGAAGTCACCCCACCCCACTCCCCCCCTCCTTTGAGGAGACCCCGGGGTGGAGGGAGGAGACAAGGACCCCCCCCCCCTCCACAAGATTTGTCAAAAGAAAAAAGCAAATCAAAGATGTGATGCCTTGTGAGCTTGTAAGATGAATAAAATAGGGCTTATGTGTTTGGACTGCTCCTCATTTTTGAGCGATGCCAGCCGCTCCAATGACTCTATGTCTGTCTGTCTGTCTGTTTGGGGTATGAACAGCTTTGCACTTGTGCTCAGTGACCTATACCTTCAAGTGGCGCTGTTGAGCTTCAAAGTACTCATTATACAGAATGTCCCATTTCACAAGTTTTCAAATAAATAAAATGTATAAGTCTTTTGAAAATAGCAGATCTTCAAGTTCACAGTGCGTTGCATCGTTTTTCAAATAATTGTAGTGGAGTAAAAGTACAATATTTGTCTCTGAGATGTAGTGGAGTAGAAGGAAAAGTACAGAAAACTGGAAATACTCCATGTAAAATCAAAATACCTAAACAATGTACTTGTACATATACAGTACTTGAGTAAATACATTTTGTTACTTTACACCACTGAATTACAATAACCTCTTCACTTTGTAGAGCTCTACTATGTGTACACGGAAGGCAGAAGGCGTGCGCCGATCTGCCAAAGAGAGATAGTCCAGCTAATGAACTCCTGCCTCTGGGCTGTTTAAAATTAGGACCAAACACGGCTCAGGCACCGTTGCTCAAGGTGAAAGCCTGATGCAAATGAGGCTGCGGGCATCGCCTTTGTCCAAATCGAGCGGGGGGGGGGCGCGGTTAAACAAGTGTCGACGCCCGGTCTTGGCGTGCGGCGTGTAATTAAGCACCGTCCGTGCCGGAGTGCAGATAGGGGGAGATGAGGGGGAAGAGTGGACGTGCATGGAAGGGAAAGGACCTTGTGTGCCAAGCTAACTATCCACCAATGTGTCCCACAACACTCCAGACCGGGTCCTCTGCCTTCATCAGGGACTAAAGGCCCCCCATCTGAACTCTGCTGTCATACATTGTGCAGGTTCTCTCTTTCGTTCGTTCTTTCTTTCTTTCTTTCTTTCAGCTCAGCTCAGCTCAGGTCAGCCGTTGGGCCACTGAGTGGTATCTGAGTGGACTGCCAGCTATAAGAGCAAACAATCGCAACACACAAACAGTTCGTGCTTGCAGAGAATGTGAAAGTGATTGTTGTTGTTGCTTCCCTCATTGTGGAAACAGAGCAGCATTGTGTAGTATTGCTGATGCTGTGCTCCGCAGCCTTCTCCCTACTGCCTGTCTGTCTGGCCTCTTCCCCTCTCTCTTACTCTCATTGTCACTCTCCTCAAGCTAGTCCACTTAAAAAGCTAGCACGCTGCTATGCATGCCCGCTGTGTCTGAAGCAACCCCGCATCCCAATTAAATCTGCACCTATCGAGAGGGACTTGATCACTTTTCTGCAGTGTGGCCTCCGCTGTCATCTCTCCTCGCATGCTGCTGTCCCTTGCCTTGCCAAGTGTGACGCCTTTCAATAGCAGTGTATTTGGCTAGAGCCCACGGGCAAATATTGACACAGTGGATTTGAATGAAAAAACTCCATTTCTGTAGCAGTGGGTGTCATCATCATGCAGCCTAGTGAAGAGCTCTCTCTCTCTCTCTCTCTCTCTCTCATGAAGAGAAAGTTGTGCATATTCTGTCAGAAATAGTTACACATCCATACAGGAGAGGTTAGCTTGGTATAAACTTTTGAAAGTAGACGGCAGTATGTCAATGTTTTGTTCTCTCTGGAGAAGGCCTGGTCAATGGTCTACTGCAGCTACTGGCATGCACCACACAGGTCAATGGTCTACTGCAGCTACTGGCATGCACCACACAGGTCAATGGTCTACTGCAGCTATACTGGCATGCACCACACAGGTCAATGGTCTACTGCAGCTACTGGCATGCACCACACAGGTCAATGGTCTACTGCAGCTATACTGGCATGCACCACACAGGTCAATGGTCTACTGCAGCTACTGGCATGCACCACACAGGTCAATGGTCTACTGCAGCTATACTGGCATGCACCACACAGGTCAATGGTCTACTGCAGCTATACTGGCATGCACCACACAGGTCAATGGTCTACTGCAGCTACTGGCATGCACCACACAGGTCAATGGTCTACTGCAGATATACTGGCATGCACCACACAGGTCAATGGTCTACTGCAGCTATACTGGCATGCACCACACAGGTCAATGGTCTACTGCAGCTATACTGGCATGCACCACACAGGTCAATGGTCTACTGCAGCTATACTGGCATGCACCACACAGGTCAATGGTCTACTGCAGCTATACTGGCATGCACCACACAGGTCAATGGTCTACTGCAGCTATACTGGCATGCACCACACAGGTCAATGGTCTACTGCAGCTACTGGCATGCACCACACAGGTCAATGGTCTACTGCAGCTATACTGGCATGCACCACACAGGTCAATGGTCTACTGCAGCTATACTGGCATGCACCACACAGGTCAATGGTCTACTGCAGCTACTGGCATGCACCACACAGGTCAATGGTCTACTGCAGATATACTGGCATGCACCACACAGGTCAATGGTCTACTGCAGCTATACTGGCATGCACCACACAGGTCAATGGTCTACTGCAGCTATACTGGCATGCACCACACAGGTCAATGGTCTACTGCAGCTATACTGGCATGCACCACACAGGTCAATGGTCTACTGCAGCTATACTGGCATGCACCACACAGGTCAATGGTCTACTGCAGCTATACTGGCATGCACCACACAGGTCAATGGTCTACTGCAGCTACTGGCATGCACCACACAGGTCAATGGTCTACTGCAGCTATACTGGCATGCACCACACAGGTCAATGGTCTACTGCAGCTACTGGCATGCACCACACAGGTCAATGGTCTACTGCAGCTATACTGGCATGCACCACACAGGTCAATGGTCTACTGCAGCTACTGGCATGCACCACACAGGTCAATGGTCTACTGCAGCTACTGTCTGGCATGCACCACACCGGAGACCTTGCTAATGGAAATGGGGGGGCTATTCTGCCCTCAGCATGTGGCACTTGCCAGACTGTGAGGAACGAATGGCAAGGGCGGCCAATTCTCTCTCATTTGTATTTGTACGTACGTCTGTACGTATACGTACAAACCCTCCCCACCGCCATGGTACCGCCATGAACTGAACTTGGTTAAAAAACCATCAATTCCTCACTTAAATGACAATTACACAGTCTTTTCAAACACCGGCCTCACTCTCCCCTTTTGCTCACTTTCTTTCTTTCTCTCTCTCTCTCTCTCTCTCTCTTCCTCTCTCTCTCTCTCTCTCTCTTTCTCAGACTCGTCTGTGTTACTCCCTCGCTCAATTTATCTCCTCTTTTCTATTCACACGCTGGGGCGCAATTCCGTATCACAATGGCGAGTCCTGACTGAATGGCGGAACACATTTCACCGGAGAGGCGATTGAGTCTGTCAACCACCAAAGCTAAATAGACGTCGGTCGGCCCTGGTGAAGCGATTCTGTCTCTGCGAGTCGTCTCTCTCTCTCTCTCTCTTTTTCTCTCTTTCTCTCTCTCTCTGTCTCTCTCTGCCTGCCGACCAGCTCATGATTTGGTCATCCGGCCAATTACCTCGCCCCTTTAACGGCCCGCGGACAGCAGTCCCCATTAAAACAGACCCCGACTCTTTTTCTGCACCATTATTGCCTATCCGCAATCACTTCAAATTAGATCTACAAGTCAATACGTGAAGTCAATATTTAATTTGCGCGTAGCAGGTGGTGATTTAGTCCGGGCCGCGCTGGATCCTTGGTGTGCGTGTGCGTGTGTGTGTTTGCTCAACACCTAAAAGAGAAATCAGTTTGCCTGGGACCCAAACTAGTGAAAATAGCAGAACAACACGCTCCACAATGTGAGCATGTACAGTAGATCAGCTATTTTCAATATATATACTGTATATATATATATATATTTATTTTTTATGTAAGAAAATACATTTTGATTTGTACTTGACTTGTCTTGACCCATAGATATTGGTCAGTGACCCACAAATGGGTCCCGACCCACTGTTTGGGAAACGGTGGGGTAGGTAAAGGACAGCTAGCACACGAAAGAGAAGCCCCTCCCGCAGGGCGGCTGAATAGTATTCACTCTTAAGTATACTGTCCTTGAATATTACAAACAATGTAGGTACTCGGAGACGCCGAGTGTTTGCATTTTTCAATGCTTTTATACTTCCACTCCACTGCACCTCAAGGGCAAACTCTGTGGTGTTCACTTCACTGCATTTATTCAAAAACTTTACTCGGGTGATACTTTAGCGATTTTTACATTGTTTACAATGGCGAACTTGCCGGAGGAACAAGGCTGTTGTTGTGATTCGCCGCTATGGAATACTTTTCTACACTACAACAAGTGATTACACCGTTTTGAAGTGGATTTTCATGACAAGCAACTCAGCGGTCGGTGCAGTGGCTGTTCAAGGGTAACTCTGTACAGGCAGCGTTGGCTGTTAGACCGCCGTACATTGGCGGCATTCAACCTGTTTAACTTGAAAGCCCTTTTGTCCAGAAACCGCTGAGTCAGGATTAGGAAGTAAAGATCTGCTACGTAACATGTCCCGCGATTGTCATTTGAATCCACCCAAAACATACTTTTTGTAAGCGAAATACTATCGTTTAGATAAATCAGATGCAAAGCATAAGCCTTTATTTTTTTCCATTTCCGGTTTGAACCGTCCGTCCGTCCCCCCCCCCCCCCAACCCCAGGCGTGATAAGGCATTGGCGCTGAGGTACATACGAAAATATGTGTCAAAAGGCGAACTTGGAGTTGAGTAAAAAGTAGGCTACCTTGGTATGAAGGACAGGAGTGTTATTCCACTCTCCTGCCTTAACCCATTACGACCTTGGGGCCGATAATACAAATGATGTCTTCTAAATCCTAACTGTTTTCTGAAAAAACTTGTGCTGTTTTTTTCAGTGGTTCTCAAGACGTTTCCATGTCAAGGACCCCCAAAATCATAGGTATTTGGTCGAGGACGGAGGACCCCCATCTCAAAATATTTTGTTCGCTTTGAAAGTTGGTGTATATAATAGCAGATCTACAAGATCATAGTGACATGCTTGTATTACCTTGCCATTTTTTTTTAATAGCCAAAGAAATCTAAAATGGGCACAAACGCTTACCCGGTTTTGATGGGTTAAGAAGCGCTTTCCATAGAAATAATTGAACAACCTTACTCCGTGTGTTCCATTATGCTTGTTCAGAATTGATCCCACTCTTTAGGTGCATGTAATTATGCCTTGGGGACGTAACAAAGGAAGGTGCTCGGCAGAACATCCTTCATTACTTGGCAATGAGCGGACCTTGACACAGCTTGTGTGAGCCGACAGTTGTACAAACGAAGTGGAAGAAGTACTCAGATTATATATTTATATATATATATATATATATATATCCCTTTTTTGTCTCATATATATATATATATATATATATACAGTATGTGTGTGTATATATAAGTGGAAGAAGTACTTAGATTATATATATTTATATTTATATATATATATATATATATATATATATATATATATATATATATATTATTTTTTTTAAGTAAAAGTAGAAATACTGCAAGTAGTAACAGTATTCCAAGTTTTACTCGAGTAAAAGTGCAAAAGTATTGGCTGCTAAAACGATTATAAAAATAGTTGATCTACAAGCTCACAGTGTGTGCTTGTAGATCAGCTCTTTTTGAACAGCTGAAGTATAAAACACAACTTAAAGGGAAATACCGCGCACTCATTTTCAACATTGAACTATTTCCACACAACTGAATTAGCAATCAGTACAGTATTAGAGTAAATGGATTTAAGTACTGTTGGATGTGCATGAGACATTCACACATTTATGTTCAGCTTCTCCGGCTGGATTTAAGTTAAAGGACAGATAATTTGCAGTACATATCCTTTTGACTTAGTATCACCTCCTTTGGTAAGTAACTTCAAATGCCATTTTGAAACACAAAACAGATTTGATAGCTCTTAAAGTGACAGAATTCTGGCTGAATACATAAGCCCCTGGAACGACTGCATACAAATTACCCAGGCAGGCGAACTCATTTTAGCAGGTAAAACTTGCCCGTTATAACGGAACGTTACACACATCATTCTCAAATAACCGCATATACCGATGCCTCGCCAGAATTGACCATTTGTCAGCCTTCTGATTGGTCCCTGACTGACTAACCAGCAGGTTCTTTCTGCCTTGGTGCCCTGGTTCCGCCTCGTTTATGTTGAATTTGCTAAAACATCTTTTTTTTTAAAACAAACATGATATGCCCAGTCACCATGCTGCACCTGTGATGTTCCTTTTTACTGACACCAAGTTTAAAATAGCAATTGAGTGCACAGAATATCAATATGAAGCAACTGAAAAAACACCTTATTTCAATGGTAGTGGATGGAGAGAATGGATTTTTGTCCAACCACGAAATGAGTATAATTTTGGGGGTCCTTGACATAAAAAAAGTTTGGGAACCATTGGCCTAGGGTGCCGGGACCACCATGCCGGCGTCCTGGACCATATCTCAACTTTTTCTTTCGGAAACTAATGCCCTACTTCATCATGCAAAGAGTGTCACGCAAAACTAGCGAAAATAGACACGACACATGTCACATGCAAAATAGCCAACCTTTTTTCATTTAAATTTTTTAAATGTCATTTTAAACTTTTGAGCTTGCAGATCTGCTACGTTTGTTGCTTTTGTGTGACCCTGTGGTATGATCAAGTGGGGCGTTCATTTACAAAAGTTTAAATATGGAGATAAGAGGTTTCTATCTACCCGACAGACAGCAACATAATATAAAAGTTATGCATTGCATGCTCTGCTAGGGGGAAGAATATATACAACCTCTGGACAAAAATAAATCGACTGACGCTCCATAATGAATCGCAGCTCTGAAATTAAAGTGACGTGTAATGAATCTGTGGCTGTTCTTTTTTTCCTTTTTTGTTGTCTTCTCCTTTTTTTTAAAGTGGCCAGATGAGACCGTTTTACTGCAGTCACAGACGCACAAACCGCCACAATAGAACGCGACACAGAGGAGCCGCGCCCCTGCGCAGAGCCCCCCCCCCACTCCAACGTACATCTACATGCGCCACGTCTCTGTGTGCGTGTGTGTATACGGTTGTAATGCACATAACGCGAGAACAGTTTGCCCCACCGACTTCAAATTCAACACGCGCGTTCCACACCCTCGCAGGGAGTGCAGTGCCCGGCCTTGAGTCGGTGGCATACACTGTTGTCCAGAAACACCACAAGAGGCTCTGGTCATGCTCTGCCAGTGGACCTAATGAGCCAAAGTCGCTCACCTGAGCAATTTCCAGCCTCTGCCTCAGCCAATTGATTGCCATGGCAACCCCACACCTGCCAATTGATTACTTAACCAGTCCACTGTTCACAGTCAGTTTGCCGTTTGCACTCTTCAGGCACAGGCAGATACAGAGATCTCCATATACTGTACAGTATGGGCACAAAAGGGACACAGACAAATAGTTAAAAGGGGTGCTATGACAAGTTGACGGCGCAACGGGTATTATTACAGTAGGTTCCCAAGTTACATCGTTCTCAAGTAGGCCAGCTGCTAGTGGCCGACGGGCACGTACAGGTCTAGTTTAAGAAATAGGCCTGGACGGTTAGCATCAACCGTCTGGGCATCTAGGCTGCCAAACCAGCCGGCCTTTTCCGCGCGTCACTCCCCACATATCTCCCCCTTTCCCGTCTGCTTACTGTTCCCTATCAATAAAGGCATAAAACTAATCTTTAAGAAAAGAAAAGAAAAAAAGGAAATAGCCGATCTACAAGCTCACAACGTGCCGCGTCATGACAATAATGTTATTATCCTATATAGGATCTCCTCTGTGGGTTGACCAATTATCATTAATTACATTATTATTATTTATTACTTTATCCTCTACCTTTCCAATTGGCTCCACAGTTGGCGCCCTCAGACGTGCCACCCTCGGGGCCGCCTCCCCCACCTTGATAACCCGTTCGTCTAGACTGGAGGCTATTCCCAGTGCAATCTGTACAAATCATGTCGTGGGAGGAACATTTCGGGAACTAAACGGTATGCTTGAGGTTCTTTGTTTTCCTGCGTTTCTATAAACGGTTGATTTACTTTACTCTGCACTGCAAAGTTTATTTTTCACCCTCCTCTTTCTCTGTCTCCATCTGATCCACTTCGCGCTGCAGTGGGTTTCTTTATCCCGACACACACACACACACACACACACACACACACACACACACACACACACACACACACGCTGTGCTTTAACGAACGCACAAAAACAAAACAACAGGAATCCTCGGGAGGGACAGCTGTTGTTTTATCACAGCTGGTCGCCAGAGCTTCGCCGTTAGGACGAAGATCTGTGTCTTATTTGTCACCGGTAATCTAATGGATATATTTATGCAGAAAGCGTCTCAGGGACCCGCGTGCAATAAAATAGGGAGTTTGGAATCTTACTATCGTTTTCATTCCAGCAAGTTGCATTGGCATAGGGTGTGCGCCCCCCAAATGTACATACTACATACGAGAAAGAGAGAGAGAGAGAGAGATAGTCTGATAGATAAAATAGAGCCGACTTCATTTTGTATGCATTGCTTTCCACACTGGGGAAATTTATAAGCGGAGCGCTGATAGTTTCCAAATCAGTTTGACGATGGAACACGGGATGGCTGCGTCACAGAGATCACAATTCCTAACACGCCGTACACCCTTTTTCACCACGTCGTCTGCAAGCCCTGTCGCCGCTGTCAGCTGGAAACCTTGTACGTTCAAGACCATTCCTTTTGTATTATTATTATTATTATTATCCCATTCTGACCTGAGATCAGATTCATACGAGGTTTCCACTGGACACACACTGGTCTGATGAACCCATTCTGACCTGAGATCAGATTAAAAAAAAATGTCAGTCGTTCTTCGATTTTTCAAAAATAGCAGACCTACAAGCTCGTATCGCGCCACTCGGTGGCGCGATATGAGCTTGTAGATCTGCTATTTTTCAATAGGTAAAGCATAACATGATGCTAAACACCAAAATGGGTGCCCGGTCAGAATGGGTTATGAGAAGACGTAATGAGGTAGTGAAAGTAGACTATTGTCTACGACTATGACGCCGCTTGCAGAACGGCTATTTTTCAATACTTTTGTGCGACACTCTTGTATGATGAAGTAGGGCGTGGATTTACATTAAAACAAAACAAGAATGTCATAACTGCCAGGTGCGACAAGCTCTTGCGCTCTATGTTGCGCTCCTTTTCGTTCGTTTTCCAATGTTCTTTTGTTGGTTCACTCACCATGTTTTGTTATGGCTTTCCTCTAGCTCTAGTTATAGCTCATAGCATTAGCTGCTGTTGCCACTCGCTCTGTGTCGCGGCGTACAGAGTATGGGTTTTTATGCCGTTCGCACTATGCGTTTAATGTGTAAGTCTCCCATTGGCTTAGAGGCAGCCAATCCTGAAAAAGTGTCCATTACAGTCATCAGTAGTGGTCCGTGGAAACATAGTCCAGGTGCTTTTCAAGCACCTGGCAAAAACCATACGTTGAAATATGGAGTTACAAGGATTCTGCCCGACAACGGCACTATTAAAACCTTTTACTATGTCAGCCCTTTGAGTCTGCTCTCTCTCCCTCCCTCCCTCCCTCCCTCCCTCCCTTCCTCTCCCTCTCTCTCTCTCTCTCTCTCCCTCCCTCCCTCTCTCTGGCTCTGTCTCTACCTCTATACCTCCTCCAAGGTCTTGTACAATTCAGTTTCACTGTGTGTCTTGTCCACTGAGTCGTACTGCAATTTCTAGCCTTGACGAACCGGCGCCTGTACAGGACTTAACTATGCACCGAGGGGTGAGTTTGAGGTCACCAAAGTCACCAGGGGAAGGGAGGGACTGTCTTCTTCGCAGAGAAATGCCCCAGAATGCTAATATCTGGCATTCAAGGCCGTGGAATATGGATTGTCTAACGCGAGAGGGGGAGAGGGTAAAAAAAAACGAGAATTTTGTCTCTCCCAAGTTGGAGTTTATTTGAAACGAACGAATGCTCTCCCTCTGAACACATAATCCCTTTCCTTTTTCCCCCCATGAAAGCAACCGAAATGAAAGAAAACTGGCCCTTTTTTCCTCACTACACTGTATTATTATTATTATTTATTTATTTTTTACAGCCAAAGCATCTGTTGAAAATTGCACACAAGTGCAGCCAGCCTCTGGCGCTGCCTTCTTGTTAGCGTTGGATGCGGGTAGAGCTTTTTAGGCTGTTTGGCTAACTCGGATCAGGAAGGAGGGGGAGGGGGGGGGGTGTCCTCTTTCAGAGCAGGCGGGGGAACCCCACCCTGGGGATTTCAAGCCACCTGCCTGAGTGAGAGAGAGAGAGAGAGACTGCCAGAGAGAGAGAGAGAGAGAGAGTGTTGATCTGGTGTTACAGAGGAGTGAGCAGTGGTGGAAAAAGTACTCCATTTATTTTTCTTAAGTAAAAGTATCGATGCTGCTATGTAGAAATACTCTGTTACAAGTCCGGAATTCAACATTTACTTTGCTATTTGAAAATAGCAGATCTGCAAGCTCACAGTATGTTGCATTGCGACGCATTGTGAGCTTGTAGATTGGCTACTTTCAAATGGGCAAAATGTATACAGGGCTGAAGTGGTTCATATATGTTAATTGTATTAATAATAATAAATGAACTATAGTAACTAAAGATTTCAAATAAATGTAGTGGAGTACAAGTACAATATTTGGATCCGAGATACAGTGGAGTAAAAGTATTGGAAATTGGAAATACTCAAGTAAAGTACAAATACCTCACAATTATTGTACTGAAGTAGCCTATACAGTACTTGAGTAAATGTGCTTAGTTACTTTCCACCACTGGGCGTGAGTGAGCGAGCCGCCATGGGCTGGAAGGGTTAATTAGCTGGGAGTGTCAGACCAGGAGTTCTAGGCCACGGCGCAAGAAGTACTCCCATTTTGTACTTGGGTAAAGCAACAATACCACATCTGAAAAGTAACGGGTAAAAGCTGTTAAATAATTGCAGTGGTGTAAAAAATTACTTTAGAAAAATTTGCCTCTGAGATGTAGAAGTATAAAAGTATCATGAATGAAATATGGCAGTACAGTAAAAAGTACCTAAAAGTTGTCCTTAGTTGCAGTATTTGTCAGTAAATGTACTTCCCACCACCGGTGATGTACAGTACAGTAGGTGCAATATGAAAGTGTGTGTCGGGGGGGCTGGGTGACAACACATGTGACCCGGCGGACCACTCCAAAAGCTCGGGGACGAGACATGCTTCGACCCGTCACTTGTCAATTAGACTCGCGTCTATTATCCCATTCTGAACGGGAACCCATTTTGGTGTTAGCATCATGTTATGCTTTAGCTATTGAAAAATAGCAGATCTACAAGCTCGTAGCGCGCCACCGAGTGGCGCGCTACGAGCTTGTAGGTCTGCTATTTTTGAAAAATCGAAGAGCGACTGACATTTTTATAGAATCTGATCTCAGGTCAGAATGGGTTCATCAGACCAGTGTGTGTCCAGTGGAAACCTCGTATGAATCTGATCTCAGGTCAGAATGGGTTATAACCCACATCTTCACAGCTCCATCTGGAGAGGCGCCGGGCTCTGCCGCGGTGAAAATTACTGTTGAAAATGTAATTTGGGACACCTGTGGATACTGTTTCGACGTGTGATTAAAGTCATGTCTGGCTTCATTTACTATAGCTGTTGTAGTGTTTTGTCCGGGATGCAAAAAGAAATATGGAAAAATACTAATGTGAATGGGTTTCAATTCAAAGGAAAACCTATGGACGCCTTTGCATAAAGAATATATTATAGTAAATTGTTTTGCACAAGCAAGTTAGAGTTTTCCTTATAAAGGGAGTCTACCAACGCGCCTCAAGCCTAAAACGGCTGATCCGGTGCTTCACAGGTGCAGGGACATCAAAGTTGCAAAAGCAGAGGAGACTGGAGCAACACGGACATTTAGAGCCTTTTATTAAGGTGCTGAGTATAGTGCTGAGTTTAGTCGTTTTGTATACTCAGCACCTTAAAAAAAGGCTCTAAATGTCCGTGTTGCTCCAGTCTCCTCTCCTTTTGCAACTTAGAGTTTTCCTTGTTTCTCCACAAAGACCTTTGGGAATCTTTGATTTTGTGAGACAGACGTGTGAGACGGACATATTCACAGTGTGTAGCCCCAGCATATCATTGCTGTCGGGCAGAAATGGCATATCTATAAAGCTCACAACAATGTGTCACGATGCAATGTGACTGAATAACTAAATCAGAAACATTGGACCCATAGGCTGGGAAAAAGAACAACATGGAGGAAGAAGGAGTGAGTGACGTCACCCATTGCTTTATATACAGACACCGAGTTGGTGTCGTCACATTCTGTCATCAGAATACAACCTGTCGCTTCCCGTGTCCCCCGGGGGACGTGAAGATGAGGCGGTGTGGATGGCAAGCACATCCTTTCATGCCCCCCCCCAACCTATAGCCGAGATGAGAGGCCCCGTCTGTGTGTGCCGGCATCATACTCTGTCTTCATGCTATTACACAGCAGATTGGCTTTTCATTAGATGCAGGTAAATGAAATTGCCTTTGTTTGTGCCTGTGCACATACAGCATGTGAGAGAGAAGCCGGCCTGCATGCGCTACGTCTCCTGCGGAAACACACTAAATTGTTCCAGCCCCGGTGATGAGCACAGCCAGGCCATACATCCTCCACAGGCCGCGGCATGTCCAATCTGCTCTGGCCTCATCATTTTGCATCCTAGCCTTCACACATGTGACGCTTTGCTTTTCATGCTCTCGTACTTACTGTAAGAGAAAGGGGGGGATTTTCTTGACTGAAAACGTTGCCTCGGTACACTTTGTTCGATATTCAAATAAGAATTATTCCTGTGTGGCCTTTGATCATTTCCGTGTAATGTGTCACAGTGACACGGTGTTGCACGCGCTTCCAAATGTTTCCCTGTGTACATTTGTGTAATGGAAATGCAATTTTCTGCACTCAATCTCACTCCTCAGTTTGATTTGTCATTTGAGAGACATTTCTTTACGGAGCCCTGAAACCTCCAACTCTTTGACGGTTGCATTCATCCACTACTCCTCACTAGG
The DNA here is from genome assembly GCF_963924005.1 of Protomyctophum bolini. Taxonomy (NCBI): domain Eukaryota; kingdom Metazoa; phylum Chordata; class Actinopteri; order Myctophiformes; family Myctophidae; genus Protomyctophum; species Protomyctophum bolini. Next base: position 6,067,150 of record NC_137884.1, on the reverse strand, counting down.
TTTCTTTTTAGACGCAGTATAAAGCACACTAGTTATTATGGTGGGCTCTCTCTGTACCAACTATACTTCTCATCTGCTCAGCTAGTAAGTAGGATGGATGGCACTGGCTGCATAGATAAGGCATGCTTTTTTATGTACAAAAGCCTCCGTGCTGTGTTTACAGTGAAACGCTTTTAGGTTGGGTTAAAATTTGCGAAATAGAAATACAAAACAAATCATGGAGGAATCCAATCCGATTGCCGATATATTCGTTTCATCGCCCAAGCCTAAGTCACACAGACACACACACACACACACACACACACACACACACACACACACACACACACACACACACACACACACTCAAATGTGGAACAGCTCACAGATCTCTAATTCACTACAAGTCAGAATACTGAAATGAAGACTATTCAACAGATGTTTGTCTTAACTTTATGCCTACATCACAGACAGATGACACATCTTGATAGTCTCTATTGTTCTTTCTTTGCTACTTTTACTTGGATAAATACCTTGTTGTACCACTTATTATATCCAGCTGAGTCTTTGCACCGAGCTCTACCGAGCAGCCACAGTATCACCTCTTGGAGGAAGATTAAGAAAGGAAAAAAAACACCTTCACCTCGCATGGCAGGCTTCACAGGGGACAGAAGTTTGTGTGCGTGTGTCATCCTGGCTGTCAGAGAGGTACTAGGGAGGTGTTGAAGAAAGACAGGTCTTTTGCCTGTGCTTCTTCAACCTTGCTTTGTTAGACCTCCATCCGTGAATAGCAAGAGCTCAGTTCACCACCAGTTCAACCCGACGCGCGCATATTAATGACATAGTTCAATGTTGAAGCGCCCGGGGCCGGCAGCCAGGTGTCCTCATAACAGGAGTCACGGTGTTATAAGATTTACAATTTAGGCATTTAGCAGATGCTCTTAATCCAGAGCCATTTACAGTGAGCAAGAACAAAAACATGGTAATACATATAAAAATCACACCCGTGTGAACTGAGTGGTGCAACTCCCCCCCCCCCCCACACACACCTCCCTCTCTCTCTCTCTCTCTTGCTCTCTCTTAGCAGGCAACAGTGCAGCACTATCACTCTCTGTTTCTGGCACCCCCTACTGGTACTAATAGTCATATATACTGGTGCTCATTAACGTCACATAGGTGAACAAGGTACACGGACATTGCTGTTCCTTGGAGTGGTTGCACCACTCAAAAATAGTCATCATGAATCATATGTTGGCTAAGAACCTAAGAGTGGAATATCTACAGTATATAATATGTATGCATAATATATACTACGGTATATGCTATCTCTGCTATGAGTGCTATGTCTACATAAAATGCCTTTGCATATGCCTGTTAGGTCGTCGAGGCTAGGGCACGTTCAGATAGACAGATAGACCTCCGGAACTCTCTACTGTATCTACGTCTAGATTCAACTGGCGCCTTTGATCTCCTCACAGCACAAGTAAGGTTGCATCTCTGGTCACAGTAGCCATTTGACTCGACGGTTAAATCCTCGCTCCGTGTCCCCCCCGCTGTTTCTCAAGGCCTTTCATGGCGTCCCTTTTTCGTCAAAGCCTGTTATCAACCGAAGAAAGAAGAGATTCAGTCATATTTCAGCAGGAAATGGCCTTTTCTCTCCGACGCCTTCAAAAGCTCTTGACATTTCCCAGGACACATTTCTCGGCTATTACAGCAAAGCCCTAATGACACGGAAGTACTGAGATTTAATTTAACTGATAAGGTTAAGTGACAAAAGTCCTTGATCAACACCTGCATGCAGAGTCCAAAAGCCATATACCCGAAATAGCTGATCTGCAAGCTTCCATGTCTTATTACACCACCAGGGCCATCTGAACCCCAGCATCCATATTCTGGAGGGGGCAGCATTAGACCCTCCCCGCACATACCCTCCATAGAGGGCATCATACCCGGAAGTTATGCGGGAACGCCTACTGAGTGGCAAAAAAACTACTTTCTGTCCTTGACACAGTTGACAACCCATACATCCAAACAGAAAAGTCAATCTGATTGCTAAAATAAAAATGATGTTAAACGACATTAACCCATTCAGTACGGGAACCCCTTTTGGTGTTTTAATAATAATAATAATAACACAATTAAATAGATGCAACATATCAAATCAACAACTTACAGCCAGCTGGCCAACAGTAGAAAGCATATTTAAAGATGCAATATAAAAAAAAACAACAATGTAATAGATGAAAATACCGACAAAGTTCAGTGAACAAACATTCAACGGGGCAGCATTTTGTTATACTTTAACTATTTAAGACTATTGAGAAGGGTTAGGCATAGATTTGCTTAATGGGTACGTTCTACTTTTTGAGGGGTGTTAGCCCCTCCTATATACAGGTTTAATGTTTGTCTTTAGTTCAATGTTTGTTTAATAAACGCCATTGACAATGAAGGGAAAACTTACGTAATTTTGTAACTTTTACATCACCATTAAATCACCTAATCAACATGAGTTAGACTTATACTTAGACTAGAATATATTAGCGCCCCTAATATAGATAATACAAAAAAGACTATTGCGAGCTCAGCTTGTACATCTGCTATCTCTGAGAAATGTTGAAAGTGTGACAGCTACTGATATAAGAAGGTAGAATCGGCCTCAGGCCTTAATGGGTGTGGATAAAAGACCCCAGACACACACTCGCCCTTACGATCACCATTACCATCTAGCTCTCTCTCTCTCTCTCTCTCTCTCTCTCTCTCTCTCTCTTTCTCTCTCTCTCCAACTTCCAATCAGTGAGCTTCCCGGGCATTAAAAGTCCTGGGCCCATAAAGGCTGCTGATCCATATGGCGCTTCTCAGGGACATATCATTACCATGGAAGTACCAGCCTCTCTCTCTCTCTCTCTCTCTCTCTCTCTCTCTCTCTCTCTCTCCCTCTCGCTGTCTGCCTCTCTCCCTCCCTCTTGGTCTATGACTCTGTCTCTATTTGTCCCCAGACTCTTCCTTTCTTCCTCTCTGTATCTCTCTCTCTTTCTCTCTCTCTCTCTCTCCCTCCCTCTCTCTCTCCCCCCAACCTTCTGTCACAGTGAGTAATGCAGCGGGCCCTGGGCCCCACCACGCTGCACTGAGGGAGAAACCATCAGCCTTTGATGAATGTGTTCACGTTTATTCGGACATGATTACGATGAATATGAAATGCAGATTCCACTCCCCTCCAGCCCCCCTTCAACCTCCACTTCCGCTTATAGTTTGTGTGTGTGTGTGTGTGTGTGTGTGTGTGTGTGTGTGTGTGTACTTGTGTGTGCGTGTGTACGTGCACGTGCGTGTGTGTTTTGCGAGCCGCCCCAGTGTTGTAACCTCGACTCGTTAGAGCAGAGTAACAACAGCCCATTAAATGTCCTACAGCTACAGCGGGGTTTATTAGAGGCCACTGTGCTAGCGGAGGTGTGCTAGCCCCAAACAATTCCTCCGAGGAAAGGGGAGGGTGAGGGGAGGAAGGTGGGCGGCCATTTTGTCAGCGCTCCGAAAGGTATATCCTAAACCAGGCTGTTTTTGGGTGATTTAAATGTAGTGTTAAATTCCAAAATTGTTATAGGGTTACACAGGGTTAGGTTATACTCGCCTGCTACTTTAATTCTGTTTTAGTATTCTGTCATTGGTTTGGCTTCCTTCGGACAGCATAGATGGATAATAACAGTAGAACAATGATTTAAAAAAAACTTAAAGAAAAGAAGAGAGTGCAAAAGAGAGAATAAAATAGATTAGACACGGCCTTGTCCGGGAAGTTTTAGCCTGGCATTTCACTGAACAATGACTTTGCCCAACGTCATCTTTGCAAAGGTCAGAGCACATAGACTACTACCACCCCGACTGCATTTTCACGCAACATTATCTCAGTGATAATGGCAAAATGACAAACCTTTTCTAACTGAGCGTGTCAGGACACGCATATCATCCAAACGCACGTCTTCATGAGTCGGGCCGTAGGTTTTTTTTGTTCAGTATAGGGTGGAAAAACTCTAATGTTTTATTCAAGTAAAAGTATATCGATTCTGCAAGTATTGGCATCAAAATGTACTTAACACAATCCATCCCAGCCCGCCAGGGCAGTGGTTGCCAAACTGTTTCATGTCAAGGACCCCCAAAATGATACTCATCAGCCTGCGGACCCCCCATTTGAAAATACATGCCAAGGACCCCCATTACAGAAGTTTCTTTACGGCTCTAGGACCCCCAGTTTGACCTGAATTAGGCTACGGCCCCTCATTTAATGACACTTCTATCTCTGTGACCCTATAGGCTACATATTGTAAAATCAAACATAATTTAACTCTGAGAGGTGACAAATGGAACCAAATGGACCCGTTTAGGGTCCAAACTATCCAAACTATCATTTATCATTTGGTTCCAAACTATCTAGCTGCATGGGGACCCCCTCGAACTCACTCAAGGACCCCTGGGGGTCCCCGGGCATTCTTTGTATTCTTTGTGTTAAAGTACCAAAAGTAAAAGTAGCCTACTCATTATGCAGAATATCCCATTTCAAAATGTCAAATGTAGTGGAGTAAAAGTACAATATTTGCCTCTGACTCTGAGATGTAGTGGAGTAAAAGTACAGAAAATTGGAAATATTCAAGTCAAGTACAAATACCTACACATATTTACCTAAGTACAGTACTGAAGTAAATGCACTTAGTTACTTTCCACCACTGTTTTTGTTTAACTAAATTGATTACCGCAGCCGACCTGAGCAATATCATGCATTTATAAAAAAAGCCCCATGCTTTTCACATCCCTTCCCTTCACTTCATAAAGGGCTCCCACCCAATTAAAAGTCAATCAACATTCCCCGGAGCATAGCGGCCAACATTAGCCTCAGTAAACCTGAAGATTAGACTCCCTACAGCCCTTCAGGAAAAGAAATCCTCCTTGCTTGTTTTGGCCTCTCAGAAATGTACCCCGTTAAGAAATAATTCATTCACAGTAAGACTGCTAATCTATAACTCTGCAAAACTTTTTTTTTTTTTTACTTTTCTCAAAATTTACAGTAGCCAATATTTTTAACAGACTTATTTGATTAATCAAAAAACAAATCGATACTTGAGGCTGTGTGCGAAACTCTTTCAGTGTTATAGATGAACGGTTTATTGTGTTGAAGCTGGCAGAGCGGCTGCGGGAGTTTCTCTTCCATTCCATTGACACACACACACACACACACACACACACACACAGCACTGCTATCAGCTTGTTGTGCATCAGATGCTGCTGCTGCTGGCAGCTGGAGTTAGAGTCTGTGTTGTCTTTTCATTTTGCTGAAATTGCTCCGTGAACTTGTGAGCTAAGCTACTGCACCGTGGAGAGAAAGCTATTCCACCGCAAACATGATGGGCATGCGAATACTGTACATTCACAATGTTCACACCAGCTCTGATATGTGCTTCTGTCTGTCTGTCTGTCTGTCTGTCTGTCTGTCTGCCTGTCTGTCTGTCTGTCTGTCTGTCTGTCTGTCTGTCTGTCTGTCTCTGTCTGTATTATTTCATAAATGTATTTCCTAATTTATACTTTGTCGTCGACCCAGTTCTCCGTAGAGAACTGCAGTATCAAAGAAGAAAGCTTCCATCATTTTTGTAGATTTTTGCAAAGCATTCCATAGTGTGAACAGGAAAGCTATGATGCATAAACTGATCAACTATGGAATACCAGAAGAAATGGTGAAAGCATTAGCAGTAATGTATATGAGAACCCTTTGATGGACCAACAAAGGAATTCCAGACAACCACAGGCATCCTTCAGGGTGACACACTCTTTTCTCTTAGTCATTGTCGTTGACTATGTCCTAAGCGATGGATACCATCTCCTCCAGAGGTCTTATACAATAGGCAGAAGATCTGGTCGTCAAAGTCAGAAGTGGCTGACCGACCTTGACTACGCGGATGACATCGCACTGATTGCTGAACACATATCCTCTGCTCAAGAGCTTTTAACATCTCTAGAAGTGTCAGCAGCCAAAGTTGGCCTATTGCTCAATGCCAAAAAGACAGAATGCCTGTTTCTAAATGAAGACTCTGATCACCCAACCATCCGCTCCATGGACGGCAGTGACATCAAAGAAACTGAGGAATTCAAATATCTTGGATCATATGTAGTCGGTAGCAGAAATGACTTCCTGACAGGGAAGTAAAAAAGTAAAAGTACAAAAGTATTGTCATCAAAATGTACTTAAAGTACCAAATGTAAAAGTACTCATTATGCAGAATGTCCCATTTCAAAATTGTGAAATAGGGCTGAAGTGCTTACTGTATGTTTTGTAATAATAACTAAATAAACTAAAACTAAACTAAAGTTCTCAAGTAAACGTGGCCTAGTGGAGTAAAAGTACAATATTTGCCTCTGAGATGTATTGGAGTAACAGTAAAAGTACTGTTTTACACGTATAAACAATGAAAAGTATTACTAAGAGCTTGTGACTACATAATGCCTACCATTGGAACACACTATCTTTTCCCATTCCCTGAAATGTAACTGTTTTGGACATATGAGGTTTCTGCACGACAGTGTCGATATAATGCAGGTTGTTTGTTTGTTTCGTTTTATTTTTATCCCGCCAAACGATGCAAGCCACATTTTTAACACTTCATTCAGGCACTCACTTATATTTGCCACAAAGTGTCACAGCTATTCACATGTTCCCCTCCTGTGTTGGGAGGAAAATCTTATTCCATTTCGCACTGTGTGGCTATGAAGAAGGGAGGGGGGAAAAGTATTTTATTAAAAGGCTGCCATTTTAGCTAGCACTGTAAATGTATTCAAATTAATTTCCCCATTATTGCCTGCCTTATCGGTGGCTGCACAGACGTAAACAAAGATGCGGACAAACGGCGAAAAAGCAATTAAAAACAAATAGGCTTTTGGACACAAGTGGCCCAGAGAAAGCGATAAAGGCAGAGCAGTGTGGCATACGGAGACTATACAGTTAGCAGAACCTGCTACTCAGCTCCTCATCGCTGTTGTTGTTGTTGTTGTGGACTTTTGGGACGCTGTCTGACGGCGCCATTTCACTAAATGGCTGAATTAGTCCAATTATTTGGAGCGAGCCAAGAGTGTCACTGCTGCCTACAGCGCCGGATTTATCTTAGGGAATGTGTACACCCACGTTGTCTGTCTGTCCCCTTATAGCCTCGGATGCTACTGGCACTGTGTGTGTGTGTGTGTGTGTGTGTGTGTGTGTGCGCGCGCGCGTGTGCATGCATGCGTGCGGGGTGTTTGTTTGTCTGTATACGTGCATGCCTGCGTGTGGTCATTCATTGTTTTCGTGTGTGTGTGTGTGTGTGTGTGTGTGTGTGTGTGTGTGTGTGTGTGTGTGTGTGTGTGTGTGTGTGTGTGCCTGTGTGTGTGTGTGCCTGCGTGTGTGTGTTTCCGGACATGCCTGCAAGTACATACTGTGCATGCTGTTAGGCCTACTCCACACATTACTCACTGGTCAGCTGAATCCGTGCCTCCGCAGGCAGAGTGATTACCAACGCGGCTTTGTCTAATGAAAAATAATGAGCCTCCACCCCCCCTCCCTCCCTGCCCTTCTTCCCCGACCCCATTCCGTGCTCTTTAACACAGAATTAGACCTCCCTCCCCACCCCCGATATAAGCTACAGTAAACCTTCCCTTCCCCACCCCGTCCCGAGTCCCGACGTGCGGCACGAACGAAACGCCAGGAAATGAACTACGAGGCCGGCGTGTGTGTGTGTGTCTGTGTGTGTGTGTGCGTGTGTGTGTGTGTGTGTGGGGTGTCTGACTGACTGACTGTCTCGGCACGTACTGTTCTTGCCCTTCGACGAAATAGGAGGCAACAATAGCGCTTAAATAAGAGGCTGGTTTCCGTAGCAACGTGCCAAAGATATAACAAGCCGCTTTCTCTCACCACACACACACACACACACACACACACACACACACACATCTAGAAATAAAAACAACAGGAACGGGCCTATAGCACGGCACGACCAGTGCACTGTTCGAATCCACACAGGGTTTGTTTTTTACCCTGCGAGAGAATAAGTATAGAACTAGAAATCTACACTACGCAGAGTTAAATTGACGCCCAAGGACGTGACTGTGTGTGCTTGCTACAGTAACACTCCCATAACACGGTATGGGACCTTTCCGGTACATTGGTATGCAGGAAATACAGTACCTGTCCGGGGAGAGCGGTGTGTGTGTGTGTGTGTGTGCGCGTGTGTGTACGCCCTTGCCAGCTGTTTGGCGCTTCACATACACGCACACACGCACAGTCACCCGCACATACGCACGCCGCCGCACACACATGTACCCACACACAAATGAATGCAAATGCCAGACCCCTAGACTATCCAGCCTGCAGCCATAGTCGTAGTAAGCCCACTATCAACAGAACCAGAACGGCTTTAATGCTCTGACTTAACATGCCTCCTCCCCTCTCCGTGCTGTTGTTGGCATACCTGTGTGTGTGTGTGTGTGTGTGTGTGTGTGTGTGTGTGTGTGTGTGTGTGTGTGTGTGTGTGTGTGTGTGTGTGTGTGTGTGTGTGTGTGTGTGTGTGTGTGTGTGTGTGTGTGTGTGTGTGTGTGTGTGTGCGCGCGCCCGTGCGTGACGATCGACTTAGTCAGTAGTACTAGTCTAGCACATGGCCAGTGTTGTGTCCCTTCATCCGTCTGACATTGACCCGTGTTGGGATTGTGGGAGATTCCTCGGTGGCCATAATCACCAAGCATGGGACCTGTCAGTGACAAGGCAAGGTTACACGTTGCACACAAGATCATTACCTATGTGTGTGGAGGAGGAGGTTGAAATGAGCTCGTAGTCAGCTGTATAATCCCCCCCCCAAAAAGACACTATCGCAGTGTTGTATAAAGACCTGACAATTCTTATATAATCGCCACATTATATAATGTTACATCAGTGGTTCTCAAACCTTTTGGGCCTCAGTACCTCCCTGTTCCTGATTGCTGAATCCAAGTACCGCCTTTTAATCGACAACAATATTTGTGATGTATCTGCTATTGTCGAATAGTCAACGCTAAAATCTAATATTACACAGATGCTTGCCCGGTTTTAATGGGTTCATCACAATCAAGTGTCACCTAAAAAGTGTTGCGACCTAGTTGCATACGCTTTGGTCGCTGTGTTGAGGAATTGTGCTGCAAACCCACTGACACACAGTGATGGCAAAATCAACAAAATCAGCGATAAGAGGCCTTAGAAGCTCGTAGGTTTCGTGACCTTAATTTTCATTTTTTTCATTTTTTTCTTTTAGGTTTATGACTTAAATTACACCCGCACAAGCTGAACTTTGAACATTCAGTGGATTTTTCTGTGGTCTGGAGTTTTCTCTGGGATTTGGAAGCCTTTTGGGCTGCAATGAAAACAGGCCAAACAGGGAAAACAGTGACATCTGCTGGCAAATCCCATTGACATATATGGGATTTGTCACATACAGCAGGAAATTAAAATGAGAGCACTAAAAGTTCTATTGCACTGCAAAGCCATGACTGTTTAACTCTTCACAGTGTAAGGAATGAACCCACACTGGTAATTTCTTACACATATATTAGGTTAGTGAATCACTTAAACACTATATCAGTGCTCCTCTGACTTTTTCATTGCACAGACTCCCATAACTCTCAGAGGTACAGACCTGTAAGGCAGGGCTTCTCAAACCTTTTCATGCGTCAAGGACCCCCACATTTATTTGGCCACGGAACCCCATCTGAAAATATGTTGTTCCAGGGACCCCCACTATAGCAAAGATTTGAGTTAAAAACTTCTGCAAGCTCATAGCGCAAAGCGTAAGCGGTTAAAAAGTGGTTAAAATGATTGTGACGCTACAATACTCTTGCTGGGGACCCCCTGGAGCCTACCCAGGGACCCCTATGGGCCCTCTAAGGGTCCATTTAGAACACCCCTCAGGGGACCCCTTGGAGCCTACCCAGGGACCCCTAAGGGCCCTCTAAGGGTCCATTTAGAACACCCCTCAGGGGACCCCCTGGAACCTACCCAGGGACCCCTATGGGCCCTCTAAGGGTCCATTTAGAACACCCCTCAGGGGACCCCCTGGAACCTACCCAGGGACCCCTAAGGGCCCTCTAAGGGTCCATTTAGAACACCCCTCAATGACTTCATCTTTACTTTAAAAGTACAATATTTGGATCCCAGATGTAGTGCAGTAGAAGTAAAAGTACTGGAAGTAAAGTACAAAAGTACAAAAACCTTTTAGTACAGGTACTTAATTACTTTCCACCACTGTTTGGGTGGAAACCTCGTATGTCCAAAACCGTTCCTTTTTTTCATTAGGATATAAAAAAGAAATAGTGAAAATAGCCAATCTACAAGCTAACCACATCACAGCGGATGTGCACTTTCGCTTTCTGTCGTCCTTTGCATATAATTATCATCACTGTCGGAAGGAAACCTTGTGTGTCCAAAACCGTCGCGTTGCAGGAAATGTGAAAATAATGCTCCAATGGAGCCAGTGTAGTTTTGTTTCAAATATTTATATACTGTATATATCCACAGATTCGAAAATGTTCAGAAAATAGGCAAACATAGTTGATCTTCAAACTCACAACGCAACACACTGTGAAACACGTTGTGAGCTAAGCTTGTAGATCAACTATTTGAAGTATGGAGATACAAGGTTTCTGCCTGACAGTGACGAAATCATCCACTTATTCACTCACTTGCTCTCTCCCTTATCACCCATACTCTCTCTCCCTCTCTCTCTCTCTCTGTCTCTCTCTCTCGTCTAACTACATCCCATCGCTGCCTTTCAGCCATCACTCAGAGCGACCTTGCCGACGAAAAAAACAAATTAAAGTCCCATTCATTATGCGCCGCTCTTTGTTAGCGCCTGCGCGCCTGAGTGACGGTGCAAGGACGGCCCCTTATACCCCCACACTGCAACCCCCACCACACCCAACACCTCCCCTACCCCGTGCCTTCTGTATCCAGCACATGCACACTCACAAACACACACACACACACACACACACACACACACACACACACACAACCGTCTCTTGACATACTGGAATCGTCCCTCATCTGCGGAACTAAAAGACGTGTCCCTTATTACAGTGGTTCCCATTAAACTTTTTCATGTCAAGGACCCCCAAATTGACACTCATTGACCCGCGGACCCCCGTAAGAGAAGAGTTTTTACAGCTCTACCATTTTCATTTCAAGGACGCCCGGTTTTACCTGAATTAGGCTACGGTCCCCCATTGAATGGTATTTCTATATCTGGGACCCCCAATGTATATTGTACAATCAAAGTTAGTTTAACTCCATTTGGTTCCTAATCCTAACTATCATTTAGCTGGGGACCCCCTGTAACTCCCTCAAGGACCCCATGGGAAACCACTGCCTTATTGAACTGATAAGGGACACACTGTGTTCCTTATATTTGAGAATCAATCACTGACACACATCTTACAAGTTCAACCAGCTCATGTACATACACAGCATAGGCTACTATAATACAGCTTGTAACAACTTCAACCACCTACTAGACTTAGTAAAGCTAGTAGAGCCCAGTTGTCTCTGTATTTAGACCGCTTTATTTCTGTCTAAACACCAAATCCCTTTGCCAAAAAGTAGCCGATCTACAAGCTCACAATGCGCCGCGACTCGCAAACGCCACCCCCTTTATCTAGGTCCATGCAGTCGACAAAGCTGTGGTAACAAAAACAAACGTATTTCGTGGACTACCCCGAGCAACTTCAAAAACAGCTGATCGACAAGCTCAAAGCGCGCCGCTTCGCGGGGCGGCGTGAGCTTGTGGATCCGCTGTTTTCGACGCGCCAATGCCGCCGTTTACCGCACCATGCTAAATGTGCCTTTTTAGAGTGCGGCGGCTTGGCTTAACGGTTCCCACACTCAGACAGTGTCCCATTGTAAATCCCGGCCACACGTCAGCGCTGCGGAGCCGATGAATAAATCAAACGGTCATCTCTAATTCATGTGTGTTTAATCAAAATTACTTACTGAGATGTAGGGGGGCTTGTTCCATGGACAGGGTTTCTTCTGCCTCGGACTGCCGTCCCGACCGTCCTTGGTCAAGGTTATCTTAAAACGGTTCTAGGATTGTTCACATAGCATGCCTTTCCATTTAACCTGTTAAGACCTGAGACTGATTCTACAAATGCCTTCTAAATGAGTATTTCTCAAACTTCTTTGTACCAAAGACGGATATAAATTATACATGGCCGGGGGACCCCCTTCTGAAAATGTCAGTGCCAGTGACCCCCAGAAGAGAACACTTTCAAAACGAGTCTTTAAGAGAATTTTAAAAGTGTCCTGCAGTGAGGTAGCCTGTCTAACTTCTAATGGAAGTTGATTCCATAATAATCTACACACAAACACACAACGCTGGGCATAGGAGGGCCCAGCACCCCTCAAACATATAGGGACAACTAAACACACAACGCTAAGCATAGGAGGGCCCAGCACCCCTCAAACATATAGGGACAACTAAACACACAATGCTGAGCATAGGAGGGCCCAGCACCCCTCAAACATATAGGGACAACTAAACACACAACGCTGGGCATAGGAGGGCCCAGCACCCCTCAAACATATAGGGACAACTAAACACACAACGCTGGGCATAGGAGGGCCCAGCACCCCTCAAACATATAGGGACAACTAAACACACAACGCTGGGCATAGGAGGGCCCAGCACCCCTCAAACATATAGGGACAACTAAACACACAACGCTGGGCATAGGAGGGCCCAGCACCCCTCAAACATATAGGGACAACTAAACACACAACGCTGGGCATAGGAGGGCCCAGCACCCCTCAAACATATAGGGACAACTAAACACACAACTCTGGGCATAGGAGGGCCCAGCGCCCCTCAAACACATAGGGACAACTAAACACACAACTCTGGGCATAGGAGGGCCCAGCACCCCTCAAACATATAGGGACAACAAAACGGAACAAAACAACGGTCTGAATAATACCTTTTTCAATGTAGTTAAAGTACGGGATTGAGCACGAGTGCCACGATTTTCTTCCCACCCTAAAACATGATCATCAGGTATTATTGTATAATATAAGGAGGTAGAACTTTTTCTACACTAACACTAAGACATTCCAGGTGACTAAAATGTGACAAAAACTAAATAAAAACTATTCAAGAGACTAGGACTAAAACTAAAATCCTGCCAAAAACAACACTTGGTGGAAAAAGTACACATTTCTTTACGTTAAGCAAGAGTATCAATACCACAATGTGGAAATCCTAGCCTGTTACGAGTAAAAGTCCGGAATTCAAAATGTACTTGAGTACAACAGTATTGGTATCAAAATGTACTTGAGTACAACAGTATTGGTATCAAAATGTACTTGAGTACAACAGTATTGGTATCAAAATGTACTTGAGTACAACAGTATGGGTATCAAAATGTACTTAAAACGCCAACTGTAGAAAGTACTCATTGTGCAGAATGTCCCATTTCACAAGTTTTCAAATGTATACACCGTCACAATCTATACAAGCTCACAATGTGTCGCAGAAAATTGGAAATACTCCCCCATAAGTTGTATACTTATGTACAGTATTTGAGTATAAATGTTACTTTACACCACTGAACAACCTCGCTGTGAACGTTTTGGCAACGGGCTGGCCCCGGCGGCCAAAGGAAAATCCATCAAATCATCCAGACCGCCGTCCTGGCAAAGGAAAGGTGATACACTTCACTCTGGCATCCCTTTACTTTAGTTTAGCTCACTGCTAACTCCTCTGTGTGTACGTACAGTATCTCTACCCCTGAACAAAGCACCAACCAGCCGCCCCACCGGCACTGCAGTTTGTAATTGCCAAGAGTATCGAACACTTGCGGTAATTGTCGATAATATTACGGGGCAATTATTTTCAAAAGCGCTCATGATGCTGCAATATTGTTGTGTGTGTGTGTGTGTGTACGTGGGTGCGCTTTATCTGTGCACGTCGTGTACATAATAATAGTGTGTGAGCATGCTTTGTGTGTGCATGATGGTGTATATGCAGCTCAAAACGGTAATGTGGTCTGAAGCTTATTGCTGACAAGGTTAAGCAGAGTATTTACATCCACCTCCAAGTTCTCTCTCTCTCTTCTCTTCTCTCTCCATTCTGACGCCTGTAGTGTACAAAGTGAAGTGAAGGTTATTAATAGCGCGGCGTTCCGATCTCTCCAGTTAAGAGGAGAGAGACGACTGTATACGAACCATGCCATCTTCTGGCTGTTGTGCTGCAACAGCGCGAGGATGGACACAGCGGGAGGAGGAGGAGGAAGAGGGGGGTATCACCACCCCTGTCTGTATCAGGGGGAGGAGGAGGAAGAGGGGGGTATCACCACCCCTGTCTGTATCAGGGGGAGGAGGAGGAAGAGGGGGGTATCACCACCCCTGTCTGTATCAGGGGGAGGAGGAGGAAGAGGGGGGTATCACCACCCCTGTCTGTATCAGGGGGAGGAGGAGGAAGAGGGGGGTATCACCACCCCTGTCTGTATCAGGGGGAGGTGGAGGAAGAGGGGGGTATCACCACCCCTGTCTGTATCAGGGGGAGGAGGAGGAAGAGGGGGGTATCACCACCCCATGTCTGTATCTCGCCAAGTCGCCGCCGGAAGAGTAGCCGGACACTCGGCACACAAGCGATAAGAGACAAGACATCACACCAGAGGCCTTATGTAAATTGACGTTGAGCCGTGTGTGTGTGTGTGTGTGTGTGTGTGCGCGCACTTGTATTACTATGCGTGAGGGCCAAGCGCCCCTGCAAGTACAGTAGGATTTGACAATGTGAGGACCATTCTCCTGGTACTGGTACTTCGAGCTGTCGCACCCGGCCATCCACACATAGCGAGCGAGAGTGCCACTTTGGACCCCACCGGCTGCGGTGTGCATTTAACTGTTCCACATCTATAGAGTAGCGATTCCCAACCTGTGGGCCATCATCCATGACGTTATCCCCCAAAACATTGGCAAAACACAGAGATTTCATTGATGATAAAACAGTTTTCTTGCCGATACTTAAAAGCATAATTATGATAGTTCCCTGATCTAAGTTGGAATGCAAGATTGACTGATCCTTAATAACGCTTACAGGTTAATTTTTGTTCCAAGATTAGTACCAGACCAGTACACGCCACAGACCAGTAAGGGACTCCCTGGAACCCTGGACCCTCAGGGGTCCCCCGCACGCGCCCCCCACGTTGAAAAGACCAACGCTCTACACGCAATTATTAGTCTCCCAGTAAAACAATAGTAGGCCTATAAAGTTATCCTCCGTCATCATGTTCCCCAGTGTTTGTTTGCTCTCCCGGTATGCATCAGATGGAAATGTTTTAAGGAGATGGAGGGCTGGTGTCTGCATGGCGGCTCACTGTGCTGGTGTTAAGCCGTGATGTGCTGTCAGGTCTGCGCCTCGGTGTGTCTAATCCCGCCATCCCCGCACGAAATCTGATCTCAGCCACAGATCTGTAGCGTTGCTCACGGCGTTGCCGCGCTTTAATACTCATAATGCCTTTCTGGTTTGTGTGCCGGGGGGATTATAATCATCCAAAATCCCTGTTAATCAAAGCGGGCGGTGACACAAACACCGCCTTGGTGAAAATGGCCTAGCAAAGACTTAGCGCATGCAGCGAGCGAGACGCCAGCCGCCGCCGCGGAGGATACCGGGAAGCGGCGGCGGCTCAGTTTCCCCCTCTCTCTCTCTCTCCCCATCTAAAGCTCAATGTGATCGTCACGCGGGCTAAATTTACCATCCAACAAAGCGTTTCCGTAATACCGGGGTGCGGAGAAAGCAACGAGGTGACACACAATTATCACTCAGCGCACCATGTCGAAAGTATCTAACCGGGGACATCTGGCGACAGCTGTTTTCAAGGTTTGCCATGCGAAGATGGAATAGTTATTTGTGTGGATGGGGGGGGGGGGCACGAATGTGAAAGCGAACATCAGAAGGTGCTTTTATTCCCATAGTACTCGCCACGAGCGGGGCCTGAGAGGGGAGCGGGGCTGAGAGGGGAGCGGGGCCTGAGAGGGGAGCGGGGCTGAGAGGGGAGCAAGGCTGAGAGGGGAGCAAGGCTGAGAGTGGAGCGGGGCTGAGAGGGGAGCAGAGCTGAGAGGGGAGCGGGGCTGAGAGGGGAGCAAGGCTGAGAGGGGAGCAAGGCTGAGAGTGGAGCGGGGCCTGAGAGGGGAGCGGGCCAAATGAGTGAGTTGCCCCACGTGATGGAGGTGATTTTTTTTTTCTTTGATGTGGAGTGTGCACCCCCGCCCACCCACCCCCATTCCAGTAGCAGAGAGAGAGAGAGAGAGAGAGCCTCTGGGGAGTTCTCTCGAGTTTTCCAAACCATAGTCCAGATCCCTCCTACTGTCAACCCGGATGCTTGGCATCCTTCCTGATCCACTTCAAAGAAAAACAAATTGGGAGGGGGGAACGGTTCTGCCTCTGTGAAAAACTAAAAGTCCCACTCTACTTTGATGAATACAGGGCACAGTCACAGAGGTATACCTTTATGTAACTCAAAGAAAAAGGCCTGCTGCACCTTGATAATTTGGCGGCCAAATACACCTTTTGTCGTAAACTTCAAAATGCTCGGAGGTTGGCCAAAACGTGACGAGAGCGCAAGGTCTTAAAAGCACGAGGTATACTTGGCTGCGTGTGGGCGTATCGTGCTGCAGAAATAGGCGAGCTGCAAGCTCACAAATTGTGAGCTTGTAGACCGCGTGTTTCCGAATGCACGACACCCACTCGCAACTAAGCATGCGTCGCGCTTAACAATAACAATGACAAAGTGTGCCTTCAGTGAGATTACACTGCATGGGCGGCCTTTGAATGCAAAATGAAATGTGCTGATGAAACCCTGCAAACATCACTGTGTGCTGTGAGCGGCCGACGGCCTTGCAAACGCTGAAAAGGTTTACTGGAGGTACGGGCTGTTGGAAAGCAGCCCGATTACGGGGGGAAAATAGCGTACTGTAGCATACTGTTATCTACAAAATGTCTGCAGGACAATGGAGGGGAGGCCTACAGTACAGTTGTGTTTCAGCTTTAATGGAAAAACACACCATCCAGCGGTGAATAGGCTCATTTGTTTCTGCCACTGTGTTAAGACATTAAAACAAGCGAATGCATGGATAACACACAGAGAGAGAGAGTGCGCGCACACGAGAATGAGAGGTGTGTGTATGTGTGTGTGTTTGTGCATGTATCTCTCTGACTCTGACTCACTCACTTGCCTAAAAATATTCATCTACCACACATGTCTCTTTCTTATGCTGGGTTACACTGACTCGTGAGTCAGCAGCTGCAATGTCTAAAGAGGTTGAGAAACAGGCCCTGTTCTGACGGCTGGGATGGGGGTGGGGGTGGGTAGGACCTCTCAACCAGACCAGGAGAGAGACAGGCCCTGTTCTGACGGCTGGGATGGGGATGGGACCACTCAACCAGACCAGGAGAACATGCTAGTTTTTGCCTGGGACCCAAACAGTGCAAATAGCAGATATACAATCGACATTTTTCATGTCAAGGACCCCCAGAATTATCTGTATTTGGCCATAGACTCCCATCTTTAAATATGTTGTTCCAGGGACCCCCCAGAAGCAAAGATTTGAGTTAAAAACGTTCGCTCTGAAAGAATATATATTAAAAGATTTGTGCCACATTTTTACAATTTAAAAGAAATAGCAGATCTACAAGCTCGTGATATACAGATATACAAGCTGTGTGCTTGTATATCTGCTATTTTCGCTGTTTGGGTCCCAGGCAAATGTCTAATCTCTAATCTTTGGGTCTCGACCTGAACAGTTTGGGAACCACTGGTCTAGTGGCTCTCACGCCGAAAAACTAGCATGTTCTCCTGAGCACTTGAACACCTCAATGCATTCATGGCCCACCCTCTGTGCCTTTTTAGAGTATATTTATTGTTGTAAGTGAAGCAAAAGCAATTAAGCGTCTATAGTCTAGATTTAGTAAACTGGACCTGAGTTTGTTCTGTACTTGGACCGTCTTTTTCCCCCACCCATGACCAAATATCTTCGCCTGAAATATCAGATCTATAAGCTCGTAGATCTGCTATTTTTGGGGCTACTCTTCCTCCCCAGGTACAGTACTTGGTTATACAAGTTTCCGCCGGAGGTTGAGAATCACTGTTAGGGCAAAGACGGGAGAGCGCCACGGAGGCGGTGAACTCTGATGATGTAACGGGCATGAAACTAGTACAAGGAGGAGGCGGGGCGATGTTTCTCCATGGCAACCAACCAACCACGGCCCCCGGAAGAGGTCCCCACCCCACCCCTCCATAATGAACGAGCGCAAAGCGCCACCGTGTGACATATTCATCATCCCACCTCTCCTTTGCACTGTGTGCCACGGGAGGATGGAGCGTTTGTTTTGTTTGTAAATCAGGACACCTCCTCCTGGGCCCTACAGCGCAAACAAGGGCAAGATCGCTTCCCAAATCCCACCAATACCATCACCCCACCCCCACGGACCCACGGGGGTCCTTCGACGCCCCCCCCAAATGTGGAAGTCTGAAGACGTTCCAAGGGTGCGCCTCGGGCTGATATAGGAGGCCTAAAGGCAGTGCTTCCTAAAGTTTGTGTTGTTGTTGTTGTTCTTCTCAAACTTGTTTCATGATCAAGGACCCCAAATTATTTATGTATTTTGGCCATGGATCACATCTTGAAAAACTTTTTTTTCTTCTTTAAAATAAATAAATAAATAGCTCTAAATAGATCTACAAGCTCACAACATGTCGATGTAGATCAAAGACCCGACTTTGAGAACTCACCCTCGGGTCTAGTTTTCCAACAGCAAGAGTAAAACGGAGAGAGCGTGTTTCACGTCCGCACGGCTGCATCTGTGTCTAACACGGCCAATTCCGTACCTGCAATAACCCCCCCACCCCCCCACCCCCGGCGCCACGAAGCTGAGAAATGTTCACAAACGTCTTGTACAATTACAAAGGCCTGTTCCTGTCCTCTGGACTGAGGAGAACATTCTGGCTCGGTCCAACCTTCACACGCTGCGTGTTTGTGTGTGTGACTGTGTGTATGACACTGTGTGTGTGTGACTGCGTGCGTGTGTGACTGTGTGTGTGTGTGTGTGTGTGTGTGTGTGAGAGAGAGAGAGAGAGAGAGAGAGAGAGAGAGATATGCTCCAAGGGTAACAGCGTCTAATGTGCCGTCTGAGAGCCCTGAGTCCGTGTCCCTTACCGGCCATCCGCTGTCACAGTGAAATCCCAGCTCCGCCGTCACTCTGATCAATGTTTTGTTTGTGCCGCTCGGCGGCAGGCCGCTAGCAGTGTGTGTTGCCCACAGGGGTGTAAAGTAACGGAGTACATTTACACTAGTACTGTACTGTACTTCAGTACAGTTTTACTTTACTGGAGTATTTCAAACTTTCTGTACTTTTACTTCTACCACTGCATTACATTCAGCCCACTTATATACAGCCCCTATACATTTCGGTCATTTGAAGATGGCAGATTTACAAGCTCGCAATGAGCTTGTAGATCTGCAATATTTGTATTTGTATTTATTATTCTTAATTGTCAAATGGGACATTCTGTATAATGAGTACTTTTACTGTCGGTACTTTAAGTACATTTTTATGACAATACTTTTGTACTTTTACTCAAATACATTTTGAATTCCGGACTTGTCACTTGTCACAAAGTATTTCTACAGTGCCGTATTGATATACTTTCACTTAAGTTGCTCCAAACAGCCGCAGGGGTCAATAGGTCATATCCGGACATAGGGACAGACAGACAGACAGACAGACAGACATACAGACCTACACACATGTTCATTGGAGACGGTGTGCACCTCTCAGAAATGTGAGTAGGCTACTTTTTCACACCACTGGTTGCCCAGTGACAACAAGCCTGAGGCTGTTGGCACTGCGATGCCTGTGCCAGATTCTCTCTCTCTCTCTCTCTCTCTCTCAGTGGAAGGTCACTGGGTCATACAGCACATTACATCACCCACAGGATCATAAAGTCTGTGATTAGCATCGCATGCTGCATCGCAGGGCCCCCGCTGATAAATAACCTGGCTATCTCCTCCAGCCCTAAAAGCATTGACGTGCCCTCACCTTCCCTCGCGGGGCTTTTTTTTGGCATTCTCTCTCTCTCTCTCTCCTTTTTAAGAAAGGTGATACGGACGAACGGAGCTTTTTTCACCACCGGTCGTTCTTCAAGGCGGTGAACGGGGACACGTTTGGAGGATATAGGCCTCTTTTAGCGCCGTGCGCCTGGGACGGGTTCCGTTGGCTCGGCTGATCCATCAGTTGTCACGCGGAGATAATTTGAAGCGGTCGGGGTCGAGGACGCGGGATCCGAGAAGCAGGAGCTGCCTTATCTCTGTCCGCAGCCATGCCACAGAGGTCGTATACACATGAAGGAAGCATATAGTCTGCACTTATATATACAATCGCACTGGAAGGACGTATAATGTCACGCTGGATCGGAAATGTTTGCTAGAATTTGGAATCCATATAAACTCCTTAAGTCGCCACGGTCGGGGTCAGCGGACCCCAGGAGGCCCCCAGCTAAATGTGCTGATATAGCATCAAAATAAGTTTAAGTAGGCCTACTTTAACCCTATATTGCGTATGTAGGCCCTATTTTTTTTTTTCTAGACTGTGAGCTTGTAGATCTGCCATTTCTGAAACATTTTCACAAATGTTGACAAAACCTTGGTACAAACTCTTTTTAGATGGGACGGTCCAGGTCCGCAGCCAAATAGACACAATTGGCGGTCCTTGACATGAAATTCTTTGGGAAACAGATACAGCTTATTAATAGTCTATGAAAAGGCTCTCCTCCACCCCCAAAGGAATTATTGGCAGATATTTTAAGCTCCGCCCACTGTAACTGTAGCGCACATAAATCACTTGTTTCTTAGCGTGCTTATCTGTTACGTTTGGTAGCCTAATGAAAAACAAAAGGCCTCAGCCAGTCAATGTACTCTAGGTCCAACCTGCACCTGCTCAATTTTTCAAAGGGTCTTTGAAGTCACCCCTTGTTGTTGAATGCAGAGCGAGGCCTATTCTTCATTTTATGGCTGGGGCCTCTTTACCCTTTTAAAGGGGTGCCACTATAGGATGCTCAATAATGCATAACAACCCAGGGTTATTGAGGGATGCAGGATTTTAGAAGGAATATGTAAATGAACTGGGTTGGAAAGGGTGTGTCCACATGCGGACCCCTCCCTGCACGGCATCACTCATTGTGTGAGGAGGGGGGGGGGGGGGGGAGTTCCCCAGTTTAGCTTTTTTTTATCTGTTTTGACCCTTGCTTGGGGATAGTGGCAGTTGTCCCGAGGGACGTGATGTTCTTTTTTTTTTTTCTTTCTCCATCATGTAAGCTTGGAGCAGAGAGAGAGAGAGAGAGAGAGAGTAAGAAACTACAGCATTACTCATTTTCATTGCTGAGCACAGGATGTCTGATACACAATCAGGGCCTGATGTCGACTGACCGAGGGGAGGCCATTTTCCATTTCCAAGTATGAAATGGTTTCCATAACAAAGCGTAATCAGAGAAACACAGAGATCCAGTGCCTTTCGTCGTCCCTTTTTCTATAATTGACCTCTTTCTGGTGACGTCTGTTTATCTGCCTGAGTGAGTCCATTGTTTGTTGACGGAGAAAAGAAAAAGCCTTGACAAATGCTTCCTCACCCACACAAGCATGCATGCACGCACGCACACACGCGCACGCACGCACACACGCGCACGCACGCACGCACGCACGCACGCACGCACGCACGCACACACACACACACACACACACGTTTTGTATTACCGTACTATACTTGTGAGACGTCAACCTTTTAGGACGGCATTGAAAAAAGCTGCAGAGATCTACAAGCTCAATCGACTACTTTTCAGGGTGTGTGTGCACACAGCTAGGTCTAAAGAAAGATGGGAAAGCTACAACCTAAACCTCTACATGTCTAATGCTAACCCTATAAACCCAACCCGAATCTTTTCTTAAGTCTAACTTCTAACTCTGAAGAAAAACAATCTGGAAAATTGTCCCAATTCTACTATACTTATTGTGGGGACAATTGGCCCTCACAAGTATAGCAATTCGAGCACACACACACACACTAGCAGTTGATGGAAAGGGGAGAGGTAACACAAAGCTAATCAGAGAATGGTGAGAGGAGAGGAGGCCGCGGCAGGCAGTGGGAGAGGAAAGCAGCTGCTGTGCAAAATAAAAGACAATAACATTCCTTTCTTTCTGCTCGTCACGTGGGCCCAAACCGCCTCTGTCGTCTGGAAACCTTGCTCTGTGGTGGAAAAAGTACTCACAATTTTTGAGTGGTGCAGCCACTCCAAGGAACTGCAATCTATCTTAGTGTTATTGTAACACCAGCACAGAGCACAATGCAGTACAGACTAAGGACAGCCAATAGTCAGACAACCAATAGTCTGACAGCAAATAGTCCGACAGCCAATAGTCAGACAACCAATAGTCTGACAGCCAATAGTCAGACAACCAATATTCTGACAGCCAATAGTCCGACACCCCAACAGCACCACTCAGTTCAGAGGGGTCTGATTTTTACTTAAGAAAAGGTATCAATACTATAAATGTAAATAAAAGCACAAAAGTATTGCGATATACTTAAAGTACGAAAGGTAAAGTTGCAAGTAACGATATATAATAATTTAATAGCATTGCAATTGTAATGATTCTCGTGGGAAATGAGTTGAATCCCGATGAGCTGACTACACTGCCTGTTTGGTCCGCACGAGTTCAGAACGAAAGTAAAACAATTAATACGTTTTCAGTTTGGCACCTTTGGCTCCTCCATAATTACCTATTTAATGGAGTCATCTCGTCCAACCACAGGTTAGAATGCAGAGACGAGAAGGGGCTGGATCTGCAACTCTCCGCCACGTGAGATGAATGATGAAAGGGGGTGTTAAAACACTTTGACTGCCACCCGCGATTCAGTCAAATGTCCCTCACCGCCGGCCGTAGAAAAGGTGTATATATATTTTTTTTAAACCCCCAAATTCTGCCCAAATTGACCGGAACTAGTAATCAGCCATTACGGCTGTACTGTGGGACACTTTCGCTTACATCATAAGCGCTAATATTGTAACCTGCAAGTTAACACTTTTTTTTTTTTTAAGATCGCCGCCATTACAGGAGTCTATGCAGCGGCCATCTTGCTGAGGTCAAAAACACAGAGCCGAGCGTTGCCTATAGCGACATGGAACGGTAATATAAGGTAAATATAAAAGAGGCTATTCTGGGTTAATAACCTAATAACTCGTCCAACATCGTCCTGATCTGTGATTTTGCTCAAAACTCATCCAAAGTCGTCCTGCGAGTATAGGCATAAAGAGAGTTAATAAACGTTGGAGGCATGGTTCTCTTTTAATTACACCACCAGGCTTCTAGTCCTGGCAGTAATTATGTATTGCCTTTCAACCCGATCTTAACTCTCCCGATTGCCACATTGCACCAAAGCATGTTGGCTCGACGGATTATTAGCATTTTCACAATTTCCTTTCTTATCGGGGTCCCTGGCACAACAATACATAACAATTTGGTGGTCGTTGAACGTTGACAGGAAGATGTTTGAGAACCACGGTCCAAAGTACAGTCGACCTAAGCCAGTTTGTGGGAGAATCCTGTGACTCTCCGCACTGTTAGGGACCAAGAACCGAGTCAGGTGATAAAGCGTGTTAAAGAGATATATATATATATATATATATATGTATGTATATATATATATACAGTGATGAGAGAGAGAGAGGGAAAACAGCAGGGGAAAAAGAGTTTTCTACTGTTGTGTGCCTGCTGCTGCGACTCCTAACTCAACCTTCCCTCTCAATGTTTAATCGCGGTGACCTCTTTCATTAGGAGGATAAATAAAAGATTAGAGCGGGGCCCAGTTAATACAAAGCAAGAAGCAGCGGGGCGGGCGGGGGGGCGGTGGGGCGTATCAGAAAGACTCACTTTCAACTAATACTACAACTTTCCCCAGGCCTGTCTGTGTGCCGGTTTATTGCACCGCACGCCGGGAAAGCATCCTGACAGCGTCTGGATCTGAACTCTCTGTGGAGGTTCCAGTTTTCGACACACTCGCGAGTTATATAGAGTTCCACCCTCGGTGTCGCGGTGTGCGGCGCCTTATGGTTTAGTCAAGTGGTTCCTTAATGTGGCGTCCGTGGACCCCCGGGGGTCCCAGCTGGTGGTCCCCAGCAAATGTATCACTGACAGCCATGTAGCATGTAGCATCACATCCTAACCACTTCATCCATTAATTAGCAACTCTATACATGTTCACACTCACAGCAAGCTTGTACATCTGCTGTTTGTTTTGTTTTTTATATATTAGAAAGATATTTAAAAAAAATTGAAGATCTTCCATAATTTGGCACAAAACATTTTCAAATGTGGGTCCGCGGCCAAATACATATCAATTTGGGGGTCAAACAAGATTGAGAACCACTGCTTCATGAAACCTGCATCTACAGTATGTGAGATGGAGTCTAGTGCTGTCTGCGATGGATAAAACACATGTTGCTACCTCCCTATTTTAACTGCGATTCTTTTTCCTTCTATAAATGAATGCCCATAGGCCTACGTCATCATGCAAACGTAGTAGCAGATCTAGAAATATGAGCTTGTAGATCTGCCATTTGTTGCCCGAGAGTTCAAATCAGATGCTCAGGATGCTTTTTTTCCCTTAAATGAATGACCTATAGGGTTAGGCCTATACTTCATCATGCAAACGTAGTAGCAGATCTACAAATATGGGCTTGTAAATCTGCCATTTGTTGCTGTAGTTTTGAATCGTGAAAAGTTGAAAATGACATATGAGGTTTCCACGCGACACAAAAGCAAGGACACAACTGCACCCGTCACATTTCACGGTTGCCCTTTGGAGCTATTAGCCCATTCTGACCGGGCACCCATTTTGGTGTTAGCATCATGTTATGCTTTACCTATTGAAAAATTGCAGATCTACAAGCTCATATCGCGCCACCGAGTGGCGCGATATGAGCTTGTAGATCTGCTATTTTTGAAAAATTCGAAGAACGACTGACATTTTTAGAATCTGATCTCAGGTCAGAATGGGTTAATCAGACCAGTGTGTGTCCAGTGGAAACCTCGTATGAATCTGATCTCAGGTCAGAATGGGTTAGAGACCGGGGCATGGAAGGCAAACATCGACAGAGCTCTATAAGCCTAATTCATACTTTTGTACAGATAATCACAGACTTTCGCAATGCATTTTCTTTCCCTCCTGCAGTTATGAATCGTTATTGGCGTTGCGCGACGCAGCGTGCAGCGACAGATTAGCATCCGCCAGTGGCTATCTGTGTGCAAAGAGCATTTCAACCTAAAAAAAGTGCCATGGTTGAGGATTCCATTCAGATTGTAGCCCAACAACCCCAATACCAAATCCCTGGAGAGATCATATCAGTTCATAACAATGTGAGGCATTATGGAATAACACCACCTGCTTTAACAATGCACTGAGAGAGTTGTGCTATAGTTGGCCGTCTTCCCTAAACCCACTGGTTCTCAAACTTTTCCATAGCGATCCCTAAATTGAATTGTATTTGGCTACGGACCCCCATCTGAAAATGTTTTGTGCCAGGGACCCCCAGAAGAGATTTGTGTTAAAATAACAGTACTATTAAATATATATATATATATATTCAAAAATAGCAGGTACAAGTTCTTTTGTCAGTGACAAGATCTTGTACATTGATATTATGATGATGATGATAATATATATATATATATATATTATCATAGCCAACATATAAATGGATAAAGTGGTTAAAATGATTGAGATGCTATAACTATACCTTTGCCGGATGACCCCCTGGTACCCCTCCCACCTTCCCACAAGGGGTCCCCAAACCCCACTTTGAGAACCACTGGTGTGGTCAAACTCTATACTGCACAGTCCAATACATCAAACTATGGCACAGATGTTGGGAGAGAGAGAAAAAAAAGCATTTGTGATTGTGTGTGTGTGTGTGCATGAAATGTGCTGTATAATAATGTGAGGCTTGAGTTGAGCGCACGCTGACATCATATGTGAGTGCAGTAGCACTATGACAGAGCTACTCACACATGGCCACTGTGTTCTCAATGCAACACTGTGTGTCACAGAGGTCTTCTGAATCTGACCTACAGGTCTAATAGCAATGTCTTATGGAGGGAGCTGTACTATCGCTGTTCTCCCTCTCCCTCCCCTATCTATCTATCTATCTATCTCTCACACACACATACATATACAAACACACACACACACACACACACACACACACACACACACACACACACACACACACACACACGTCGTATTATACTTGTGAGGACAGTGATTCTATTCGGGAACAACCCAGAGGCCTGGCGAACGATTATGCATAAATCAGCCCTTCAACCTTAATTTTATTTACCATAAAAAAAATCTCTTTTGAGGACCAGGAAAAGTGTCCTCCTCACTACTTCTGAAATTCTACTGTAAAGTGTACTTGTGGGGACATTTGGCCCTCACAAGTATAGGCCCTCACAAGTACAGTAATACACACACGCACGCACGCACGCACGCATGCACGCACGCACACACACATTGCCATTCCTACTCTCTCTTAGACAGATGGAGGTGAACTAGGTTACGGGAGCAGCATGCTGCTACACACCATCACCCTGTCAGTCTCCTGGATAATTGAATCAGATGTGTATAGGGCTCGCCCCCCCCCCCCCCCCCCATCCCCCCCACCCTGCCTACACCGGAGCGGAGCGGCGGGGGCCATCCAGGCCGACGCCCCACTTCTCCACTTCCTGGCATAAGTGAGCACCGCCGATGGACAGTGGCGGACAGTAGTATATTTACTGGAGTAGCGACTGACCTTCACGGCAGGGTGAGTTGTTTCCTTCGCAAATAAGTGTCAAATACAGCTCTATAAGTAACGCTATACGTTTCCCAGAACAGTGGGTTGACCCATTTGTGGGTCACAGACCGTTTGTATGGGTCACGACTTCAGTAAAAAATCCCATTTTATTTTTGCTACATTTATTATCAGGACACAGTCTCAGATTAAACACGTGAAATGGGAAGTGACGATGCAAAGGAACGAGCAGACACAGGCCTGGAACCGGAGCGCACGCTGCTATAGCAGCATGTGGTCTGTGGTTTTTCCCTGTCGCACCTCGGCGTTCTTCTTGAAAATCCCAGATGAAGACATTCCATATATGCCATCGTCATGGGAACTGTCATCATAATCCGACCATATAGAGAAGAGGGGGACGGGGGGGGGA
>NC_137884.1:5417346-5432346 GCF_963924005.1 Protomyctophum bolini | reverse complement strand
CTGTCAGCCTGTTGGCAGAGGTGTCTGTCTGCAGAGGAATAGGAACTTGATGATCAAAGTACCCTTGGGCGTACACATGCACACACGTGCAGGCACAAGCACGCAGACACACACACACACACACACACACACACACACACACACACACACACACACACACACACACACACACACACACACACACACACACTCAGTACTCTATCTTCATCTTTTATGCTGGCCTGAGGCTTTGCCTCTATCTTCACACATAACCATCTCTATCCCTCTGTTCTCTCCATCTGTATTCCATCTGTCCTTCCTCCCTACCATTTGACTGTGTGTCTCCAGCTATCTGTCATCCATCCAGTCCATCTTCATTTAATCTCCCTTCTGGCTCTTTACATGCACGCAAGCACTCACGCACTCACTCACTCAATACAGTGTTAGACGGCAGGTACCGGCGTACTCGGGAACGATACAAGTCGGGAATGATGCTAATAGGGAGTATATCTTTCTGTCTGCCTGTGTTCCATCTATGCCCATAATTATATATGGGGATCTCTTATATTTGTCTGTCCTTGTCCTGAGTATGGGAATATATGGGCATATACTGTGGTTCTGGAAAGTTCTTGTGCCGTAGTAAAGTATCTGTGGAAAATGACTGAAGAGTGCAAAGCCACTGCGGAAAGTGGACTAACTATATGTAACCTTATGGCAAATGTGGATAATTTACAATGGCAATCAATTGGCTCATTTGGGCTCATTTGAGCCTTTTCTGGCGGTTTTGGACAACCGCCTATTCTATAGCGGTTCTTGAGATGCGTGGATTGCACACGTACATGTATGTATAGCTCTGGTCCATAGCTCTAATGCCCTCACTAGAGCTATGGAACTGTTCTTTTCCTATACGCTCGCATAAATGCAGACCAGCCTCTCGTCTGTAGCGTAAATATAAAAAAAACGTTTTACCTACTCACCAAAACAATGGTGGTTTGTGTAATTATAATAAAAAAATAATAAAACTTTATTTCTGTAGCACCTTTCATGACATGAAATGCAGCTCAAAGTGCTTTACAGAGCAATGGAGAAAAAAAGAAAAGCAAGGCAAAAACATTAAAAAACAAGAGCAGTAATGCAATACAGTGAGGACATGAATAACAAAAAATGTAAAGATCAATTAAAAGCAAGGGTGTAGAAGCTGTGCTTTAAAAATGTCTACAGAGGCTTAGAAAGCCTACTTTCCTTAGTGGACGCACTCTGAGCCCCCCCAATCACATTTTTGGCCAGAAAGGGATTGTTTTTTCTCCGGAAGGAAAATCTTGTCTATGAGATTTTTCTCTTTGCAATATCGGTAGAGGGCGCAGTGGAGTAACTAAAAGTATTTATTTTCCGGTGTAAAAACAATCTCTTTCTCAGAGTGCGTCCACTAAGGAAAGTTGGCTTTCTAATTACACAAACCGCCTTTGTATTGGTGAGCAGGTAAAACGTTTTTGAGTGGTGCAACCACTCCTACAACCAGCAATGTCCGTGTACGTACCTGTGTACCTGTGTAGGTACCTGTGTGTGTCTATGAGCACGAGTATGTTACTGATTTATACCAGTAGGGGGCGCCAGAAACAGAGAGAGGGGTAGTGCTGTGTCTCTAATGAGAGAGAGAGAGAGAGAGGGGGGGAATTGCACCACTCAGTTCACACGTGTGTGATTTTTTTATATACGCTACAGAGGAGAGGCTGGTCTGCGTTTCATGCGAGTGCAGTAAGGCTATGGACCAGAGCTCACCACCATGACTCAATACCCCAGTGTTTGATTATAGATTTGTAGTCGAAATAAATAACTGCCTCTTCATGTGCGTCCCTGTCCCTTCACCTGACCTCGACACTGCCGTACCTACCGTCTTCTCTGTATCCCCATGTATCCCTCCATTAACTTCATAAGTGATGTTAATACCAGCATCATTACCCATGCCCTCCCTTATATCAAAGTTAAAACAACACTCCTGACTCATAATGTTTTACAATTCAGGCATCAGACGCTTTCATCCAGAGTGACTAACAAAGTGCAATGTCCGACACCGCAGACAATGTCTATAACAATAAAAAACCATTCTGTCTCAAGTGGATGGAATTGACACCACCACAATCACATCGACGGTGGTCGAATGACATCGTTGGGATCATGTCCAGCACCATTGAATTGTTATAGTCAACACAAACTCACAATGCGTCGCGTCACAGCGCATGGCGTTGCAGATCTGCTGTTTTAGAAGCTTTTCCAGCCCAGAAGAGGGAAGTTAGGGAACAAATGGTTCAGTAGTGAGTTCCTCTACCTTAGTAAATGATATCATTAGCGATCATCTTCCTGTATAAACTCTCCATGCTCGTCCTATCAACGTGAGAATAAGTCCTTGTCTACTTGGCCTTTTTTACATCAATAAGGATGTAACTGTTAGCCCAGACAATTATGAGTGCCAGCTGCAATTAGCTGAGACAACACTGATATTGATCTGAGAGTGCCAGCTGTTTGGATTTCAGCTCACTCCAAAGTAAAGGTCACCCTGAATGGATTCCTGGCAGAAATGAAAACTGATACCATCTTTTACTTTATTTTTCTCAAGAATCTGAGCTGTTTTGTGGTGCAGTGTGTTTTCATGTCCTGCTCCCATAGACGTGGTACTTAACTCTAGAACACTAAACCCAAATGTATTTAAATCACTTTTTTTTTTTTGAATTTGTACCTTTTCACATAAAGATGAATCTTAAATGTAAACAAATTAAGTAACACAAACTAGAAAGGTATAAATTAAAAGCACTATACAATTCTAATCCCAAATTAAAGTCTTCTAAATGCCTAAATTCTAAATGTCGTCACACCACTACGAAACCCGGATATATTTGACCTGATATAATAAAACAAAAAAAGAATATATTTCTCATCAAAATAATAGTAAAGTACAACAATACATGGCAATGTTGAGGTACTCTTCAACGGATCAAAGACGCCTCCATTGTCATGGCTGGTTGCATCACTGCCTGGTGAGGGAACCGTACTGACCATATACAACCGTAAAGCACGGCAGAGGATTGCATGAACAGCCAATCAGCAGGCCCTTCCATATACGGGACATGCGGCAATGATGGACGCTGGATAAGCTCATGATGGAGACCAGAACCAACCCCAAACAACCACAGACTGGTTCAGATGCTATACCAGGTGTCTCTGTAGTCGGGCAGTGGATTGTTTAAGAGCTAATGCTCCCAGATAATTAGACTTATCAATGATCATCAGACCCAGAAAAAGAAAAGACAACTATAGGGAACTGGTAATGTTACTTTCAAAAGTGCACCCTCATGTGGTCATTTGTGGTCATGCTATGGTTTAATTGTTTGTCAGATAGATACTGTAGATAGATAGATAGATAGATAGATAGATAGATAGATAGATAGATAGCATTGTGTAAAAACAATACATTTTGTGTTTGGCAGCAACCAACTCCGAAACCGTACAAAAAAAAAGAGTTACTAAAGTCATAAGATAGGGTTATATGAACCACTCACTGGATATGAATATATTGCACTTGCCCATGTTTGTTGACCTAGATATACAGTATATTGCACAGAAAGAGAGAGACACACACACACACACACACACACACACACACACACACACACACACACACACACACACACACACAGAGACAGAGAAGGATGGGTAGTGTGTCAGAGTGGATAATAATATGGATGGAGAGGCGGAGAGGGGCGAGGACACAAAATATATGCGAGAGATTGACAATGGTAATGAATAATGGATAGGCAGATAACATAGATCTTCTGATAACTCTCTCTCTCTCTCACTGTGATTGACAGCAAGCTGCAACCTCTGGGCTCTGTCCAAAATCACGAGACGTAGTTGGTTGCGCATCGTGTTGTGCAGATCTACAAGCTCACAATCTGTATGGTGTTATGTAGCTTGTGAGCAACTAAATATTGCTATTTAGGTGTGCGACACCGGTGTGCATCTATCAGGCTAAATCAGGCCTGTGTGTGTGTGTGTGTGTGTGTGTGTGTCTGTGTGTGTGTGTGTGTGTGTGTGTGCGCGACCCGTGCGTGTGCCTCACCAGCGTCAGGCTGTATTATCAGTATTCTAAGGCAGTCTCCGGGTCAGGTGAACCTACATTGTCTGTCTGACTCAGTCCCCTCAAAATCCCTCTGGGATATGCGTGCGTGCGTGCGTGCGTTCCGAGAGTATACCCTCCCTCTGACACATCAGCATTAAGATGACTGACAGCAGGACCTTTTAACTCATGCCAGTCGTAAGATCAGTGATTGGCCGACATGGCACAGCTGCCAGCCAATAGGAGATTCTGTTCTGCCAGCATAGCCAGAAAACAAATCGGTGTGCGTGCGACTGTGCGTGCTTGCGTGCGTGTGTATGCCTGTTGGGTGTTTATTTGCACGCACAAACGCACACGCACACGTGTGACGTGTGGCCGACTCAGTCACAGAACCTACATTTAAAGTGCACCGTTTAGAAGTGCGTGTGCATTTATACTGCGATACTCTTTCAAATGTCTTGTAGCCAACTATGCCACCCTTTGATTAAAAGAATAAAGGGAACTCTGACTCTTAAATTCTATATAAAAAAAGGACACTCGATAGGTTCGATATTAAAACCAGTAGACCAGTAAAAAGAGCAATAAATTAAGGAAAACCCAGGAAAGACTGAAACCCAAACAGAATTAAGGTGGGGGATTACAAAAGTAATTGTATTGACTTATACAGGGGGGGGGGCACTCTAAAATGGCCAATAGAAAATACAATGGTAATTAAAAAGCCTAAAACCCTAATTAAACTAACTAACTAAAATCTTAACCAAAACAAAACAAAAGGAAACAATCAATCAATCACAATTAAAATGTCCTGATAGCAATGTGCAAAGGTGCAATACAGCAGAGGGGAGGTTGTGCAGACAGTCAGGGAAGGGGTATAATGTTCTACGCCTCTTGTAGTCACTGAAACACACAATTAAATATACGCCAGTTCATCTGTTCCATGGCACTCTATTCGAATAGCAGCTCGACAGACAGGTTCAACGTTGGCAGTACTGTGGTTGGGTACTTACAGGCGACCCAGGCGTTAACCTGGGCCTATCTGTCTTTCGCTTGCAGTATCGCAACCTCTCTGCCGCCTCGTCTGTCTCGTCTGGAGTCCAAGTTCGCCTTGCGTTGTAGCTCTAAAGTGCGTTGTGCAACCCGTCTTCCCTAACCAGTTCCCCTGCTCTCCGTCAGTTCATGACTTGTTCTTTACACATTCAGCTCTCCTCCCCGAAACCTCTCACTGCTTTCTCTGTCGTGTCGTCTCTGCCTGTCGGCGTTCTGTCACAAACATTTGTGTGCCGCGCCTGTGTGTCGGGGGACCCCTCCCCTGTGTGTCGGGGGACCCCTCCCCTGTGTGCCGGGGGACCCTCCCCTGACTGAACTCGGCTCAGGATTGGCTGAGAGCTTCCATCCTGTCCCAGCTGATCGCTACCTAGATTACACAGCCGCTGTCCATAGTCATTCAACAGTCCTGGGTGCCGTGGCAGAAAACGATTAGTGCATAAACATCACACAAATAAATATAGTAAAGTAAACAAATCATGCACAAAAATAATCAACTCAAATGATGCACTAGCAACATCATAATCAAATATAGCACGTCAAAATAACACAGCAACCAAGGAAATGAACAGCAATAAAAGGAAAATCATGTTTTCTGCCTGCTGACACACGCACACACTGGCACAGCTTTTAAACCTTACAATAGCTTCAGCGGATTCATTGTACAAGGTGGATAAGTGCCATTCACACTAAGCACTATAAAGATGCCAAATGCTACAGTCGTTGTTTAAACAAGGTTATTGCGTTATTGCATTTTCCAGGCATAACATTTCGGGGCAGCCTTTCAGGTTCCGCAGAAACACTTTTCTGTTTAGTAAACCGCTCAGCTTTGAATTTGAATAGTGCTGTGATTATGACTTGTGGTAACATTTACACTCATGCGTGCCGCAGCTGACAGGAGATTTGAAGAGTGGAAGGAAGCTGTACTGTATATATGTATATACAGGTATACAGTATATAGTTCTGTTCAGTCGTTGTGTTGTACTTTGCTGCTGTCTTGCAGTGTCTTTTTCCGACACTTAATGCTACGACGAAGGTTCGTACAGTACGTGTCAAGCAAAAGTGACATACAAGCTCACAGCGCGTCACATTGCGGCCCCACCCATCTGTCCACTCAACGCGGCAGGGCGGCGTGGTCAGGTGGGTGGGCCATCTGTCCACTCAACGTGGCAGGGCGGCGTGGTCAGGTGGGTGGGCCATCTGTCCACTCAACGCGGCAGGGCGGCGTGGTCAGGTGGGTGGGCCATCTGTCCACTCAACGCGGCAGGGCGGCGTGGTCAGGTGGGTGGGCCATCTGTCCACTCAACGCGGCAGGGCAGCGTGGTCAGGTGGGTGGGCCATCTGTCCACTCAACCCGGCAGGGCAGCGTGGTCAGGTGGGTGGGCCATCTGTCCACTCAACCCGGCAGGGCAGCGTGGTCAGGTGGGTGGGCCATCTGTCCACTCAACGCGGCAGGGCGGCGTGGTCAGGTGGGTGGGCCATCTGTCCACTCAACGCGGCAGGGCGGCGTGGTCAGGTGGGTGGGCCATCTGTCCACTCAACGCGGCAGGGCGGCGTGGTCAGGTGGGTGGGCCATCTGTCCACTCAACCCTGGCAGGGCGGCGTGGTCAGGTGGGTGGGCCATCTGTCCACTCAACGCGGCAGGGCGGCGTGGTCAGGTGGGTGGGCCATCTGTCCACTCAACCCTGGCAGGGCGGCGTGGTCAGGTGGGTGGGCCGGGTGCATATTCAAAGCGCGTTTATTGTAATGATTGTTCTCACTTGGATCAATGGATCTAACATACCACTGCGCAGAAAGCATGGAATACGGTTGAGTATATTCCAGGAAACACTGTTAAATTTACCAACAAACTCCGGGTAAACTCCAGAAATGTACCATCACCCCTGTATATTACTGTATATTACTGTATATTACTGTATGCCCGCTAATCTAGTGCCCATAATTGCCCGTCAACAGTTCTACTGCGTAACCCGCATTCCCCTGCTATTTAATCCAATATTCTACGCTGCCTTAGTGCCTAGATTGTCTTGGGGCATACGCCGAAGTATTTGCCGCTTTGATCGACGGAAATATAGTCCAATGGTTTGTTCTTTATGAGAAGAAACATGCGCCATGACGATGCGAAACGAACACAGCCTGCACAGCGCGTTGCAGCCCAACCAAGTCCCCCGTGCACTCCAGACTCATTCCCCCCGAAGCCCTGCAGACCAGACCGGAAGTATGATTTCCGGTTTCGTCGTCATAACACGACGGCCTCGTCACCAGGTCCGCGACAAATCCAGATTTCTTCCACGTTTTTTTCCCCCAGTTATAATATGGGGGCCCACTTACAATACCCTCACAGCCCACAGGTTGAGATCCACTGCTATCCATGACAATTCTGACTGGTCTGGTGGAAGTCTCGTTAATATTCCTGAGAGGAATCACACTGACTTTAAAACGCACGCACGCACGCACGCACAAACAGCAGCACCTCGCAATCCGGCACACAGGAATGTATGAATAAATTTACTCGCATGCAGCCAGCTTTACACATACACTCCTGCACGCACACACACACACACACACGCACACGCACTCACACACACGCACGCACACGCACTCACACACACGCACACGCACTCACACACACACACACACACACCTCTACCAGCGGAAATGCTCTGCTAGGTACACATTGTACTACAAACCACTCGAATACAGATGAGCCAAATGCTTTTTTGCCTGTGCGACGTGTGCGCGCGCGCGTGTGTGTGTGTGTAGCTGCAGTGGGATGATAACCAGGGATGAGTCATTCCACCATGTGTGACCTTTTACAACTACACAAGCAAGCATGCACACACACACACACACACACACGCCGAGAAGACACTATACACATTTGAGTTACATCTTATTCTTATCTCATACTCAATCTCTTTTCATTCAACCTAGCACTTACTCAGGGGGTCACCTCCAAGGTGTGTGTGTGTGTGTGTGTGTGTGTGTGTGTGTGTGTGTGTGTGTGTGCGAACACGCTGACTGCTTCTCTCTAGGGAGGATTTAGTTGTTGTGTGATTTTATGTCTGTTTTTCTTTCTACTATTACACCATTATTAAATGAACTACCGGTATTATTATTATTACTAGAGTTCTCAACAGGCCCGGAAATTTAGGCCCGGCACTACCTGGGCCCTCATCAAACCCTGTACAGCCTGACCAGAGCCTTTTGTGGTGGTTGTGGAGAACCGTGGGTCCGACCGACTCGATACCGGGCACTGCACTCACTGTGGGGCTGTGGAACGCGTGTGTCGATTTTGAAGTCGGTGTGGCAAACGGTTCTCGAGTTATGTGCATCACAACCGTACACGCAGACAGACAGAGACGTGGCGCATTTATAGTAGGATTATTATTATTATTATTATTATACTTCATACAGCCCTCCAAAATTCAACTAATCAAAGTTCATCCCATAGCGTTTATATTTATTACCATCGACAAGCTCACGACACGCTTGTCAATCTGCTCATTTTATTTAGGATGCTTTGGGGTTTACAGTACGTGCTTAAACCTCATCCTGCTTCCATACGAGCTGCTACAAAGCCACAGGATGCAAGTCATTTCATCAAAGGAAGCAACGTGAAGCTACACAATGACACCCGACACAAATTGCACGCCCCGTGAACTGTTGTCAGCGCTCACTGGGTAAAGCGCTCTGTCGCTCAGTGATGCTATACGCACACACGGACACGCGCTCATCGACGCCGTCATGCCTAAACAGCTTTGAGTTTGGAGTCTCACGCCGTAGTGATTGCGCGGGCCAGGTTTTTTTCATAACCCCCCCTCATTCATAATGTTCTGATCGTTGTTACTCACGCTACGGGCCCTTATGGAAGCATCTTAGGCCTAAAATCCAAGTTCATGTTCAATGCAATCTGTTTCCAAGTCATACTGTATAGTATACGCGTCGCGTTGTGAGCTTGTAGATCTGCTATTTTCAGCAAGTGTAAAATCAGTCATTACGACGGCATCAGAGGCCCACCAAAACACATTTTAGTCGACTAAATCAACTGTAGATTCAGTCGACTAAAATCATATGACATTTAGTCGACTAAAACTAGACTAACACTAAAACAATCCAGGTGACTAAAATGTGACTAAATCTAAATGAAAACTATTCAAGAGACTATGACTAAGACTAAAATCAAAATTTGCTGCCAAAAACAACACTGCCACACAGACACACACACACACACACACACACACACATTGGGCCTGATTCTTCAACGCGTTTACGCTGATATAATGACGTGAAGCTAGCGGAAAGGCATTTACGTGGATTTCCCACATTAATTTGGAATTCATGGAAATGGCCGTGAACTTGACGCTCACGTAGGTTGGTCGGAAACTCCGTAAAATCCCACGGGACCTCTTTAGGTGGCGGACGAATTTACGGATATATTCAGAAGGCTTTAGTCTTCATGCTGAATCAATAAATAGTTCCCAAATCGCAGATAAAATATGTAGGCATGTGTCCCGACCCTAACATTGTTCAGCACATAAAAAAATGATATATAAAAGCAGAGTGCACTTGCACTTGTATGCCTATGCATGCATTCTAGAGTCAAGTCCCATAAGGAAACTGCCCCTGCAAGCGACACCTTTTTATTTATTTATTAGGATATTTCTATAGCATGCGCGATTGCGCTGCTCACTTGACAGCCTTCTCTAGGCTACTCGCAGTGCGTTGTGAGCTTGTAGATCGGCTCCCGTGGACTCGCGCTGCATGTTAAAAAACAAACTCACAATTATAATAAGAACATAGGCCTACACTTATCTGCATTCTGCACTGTACGAATCCAACGTTGTTTAGTGTGTGTTAGTGTTGTTTAGTGAGTCAGTTCTCTGACTGTCGGTGTGTGTGTGTGTGTGTGTGTGTGTGTGTGTGTGTGTGTGTGTGTGTGTGTGTGTGTGTGTGTGTGTGTGTGTGTGTGTGTGTGTGTGTGTGTGTGTGTGTGTGTGTGTGTGTGTGTGTGTGTGTGTGTGTGTGTGTGTGTGGGGGGGGGGGGGGGCGGACAGCAGCATGCGGCCGCTGAACCGAGTCCAATCTGGGTGAAATTTACATTGGAAAATTAATATAACGGCGCGGTGAGCCCGGCAAGGACAGAACACGGCCTGGCCCGACTGTTATATGGTCTATCTATGGCATTCTATGGTTCACAGACTGACAGACATGCCGGTCTGACAGACAGACAGCAGTCACGACGAGGGCTATAAATCCACAGCGTGCAATTTGGCCAGTCAGTTTTAAGCCAGCTCACCTTAATTAATTATAATATGGGCAACGTTGTAGCTGTGTAGGCTATATGCTGTAGGCTACTACATTGATCTCATCATGAGTTTGCCGTGTCCCGCGAATCATTTTAATATGACGACATCATGAAATTAATTTACATCTGATACATCGGATATCTATTTTACTTCTGCAGGCGAGTGTTGTTTCTTTTTTTATAACCCTCAGGTGCATTCATCAGTAGCCTATAAGGGCTTATCATTGCCGAGTTGTAATATAGCATTTGGTCGTGTGGTGAACAGTACAAATTAATATCATGTATTGATATTGATCACATGCATGGATGCCACACACAGAATAGTTTAACTCACTGGATAAACTCACTGGATTATAATTTCTTAAATTCTTCAGACAAGAGGATCCCAATTATTCACTTATGAATGTATATGCTTGTACTGTTCTTTATCGCGCAAGCCATGCCCCCTCCCTCTCTCTCTCTCTCTCTCTCTCTCTCTCTCTCTCTCTCTCTCTCTCTCTCTCTCTCTCTCTCTCTCTCTCTCTCAAAAGACGACTTTTGCATTGACATATATCCGATATTTTAAATATCGGATAGCCTATATTTTACCTCTGACTGCAAAGGTGTGAGTGCAGCAGCCGCCTTGGTCCCGAACTTAATTAAATAAATTATAATGATATTGCTTCAGCAGCGGAGCACGCACCGTTGTGGACATTTTAATAGAGTGCGGGCTATATTCATGCATTGACCGCGGCTGTGAAGCCGCATAGTCTGCGGCTGCAAAGCCTTTTTTCTTTTTTTGACAGACCAAACTGCTGTCTGCTGAGTCATGCTTGAAGCCTTTTATGGTGCGATATGGGGCGTGGATCAATGCAAATGAGGTTGTCGGGTGCTTTTCCGATCACTTTGCACCCACTGCATTCAGTATGACATACACCTGCGATACGCCAGCGCACCTGTGGTACACACCGCTCTCTGAATAACACGTCATCTCAACGTAGCTTGATCGGACGGATAAATACGATATCTGTTTCCGCCACAGTGTAACGGTGGCGTATTTCTTTTTAATGAATCAGGCCCATTATCTCTGTAATCCTGTCCAGTCGTCCGTGGTAATTAATTGGTTGATGTACAGTACTGTAGCTGCATGGCTCGCTGCTCAAATGAGTGAGACGTTTTACTGTCCAATGTAGTAGCTCTCACCAGACGGATGGGCAGCGAAAGTGGAGCTCGTGTACAGTAGCGTGAATGGCTATTAATAAAGGACTATTATCTGTTGGCTCTGGAGCTGACAAGACCAGCACAATGGCTTCTCTACACCGTCCCAAATGCACCTCCGCTCACACTGTAGGGGTGTAACGATATGTAACAGCGATACCATATGTATCACGATACATGGTTGACTACACTACACTAGTCCATTCCTAACATTTTTAGTCTAGTTTTTATTTGTTGACAAAATCGCCAGTATATTTAGTCATAGTTTTAGTCATCATAACTTAGTTTTCATTTAGTTTTCGTCAGTGAAGAAAGGTAGTCGACGAACATTTTCCGTCATAGTTTTACCTTACTATGATCACCCTAGTCTAAGGATCTAAGCTTTGTCTTTGGAAGGGAACGGTTTGCAAGCATTGAGGAATTATGATAAACTGCTTGTTTTTGACCTTGTCAGCAAGGTACTGTACAACTCTAAGTCCACCCCACCTCTGGGACTGTTCATGCAGGGACTAAATCATATTTCAGGTGGAGAAAACAAACGACTCCTTTTAGATGCTGCAGTTAAAGGCCAAGTTATGAACATGCAGGCTTCACCAGGAAAGACTGATAGTTGCAGGGGCAAAATGTAATCCCTTTCCACTACAGCAGGGAACAGAAAGTATATGTTTGGTCTTTCTTTTTTAAGAACGAGACATCTTAGGATCCCACTGTATCTGACTACAATGTTGTGCTTGGCGGAACGCAGACCGTCACCTGCACTCCAGCTGTGCATTCTTACTTGATTCAGTGGTCGAAATTGTATTTCTTGTTGGAATGGGCAGCGTCTATTGTAGTCTGTAAAGGGGTAATACTTAGCTCAGCTGTAGCTCACCTTCACTTATATTAAGCTTTTGTTGAGATCGTCTGTCTGTCTGTCTGTCTGTCTGTCTGTCTGTCTGTCTGTCTGTCTGTCTTTACACTTGATTGCATGCTGAAAATAGCCGATAAGCTCACAACGTGTAAATCAACTGTAGATTTAGTCGACTAAAATGTGACTAAAACTAAGTGAAAACTATTCAAGAGACTGAGAGTGTTGTGTAGTGATGTTTTCTTAATAATCGTGTACTTTCAATCATAGTTCATGTTGTGGTCACCTTTTTTCCGCAAACCCTACATCATCAATGTCTCAATAGCGTAAACAGTGCTATAACATTTCTACTTTTATATCATTAATTACAAGGGATTTACTCAAGGTCCTTTCCGTGGCCTACTGCTAGTGTGCACAAGAAATTTGACCGATCATTGGCCTCGCCTTCCTTTTGGTACTGTAGGCCTACAGTAATACATTAATTAATGCAGCCTGCAGCATATCCCAAAAGGTTTGTTGCTGATCGATTTGAGAGATTAGCTCAGAACACACTCACTGCATGCAGCCAATTGCACACGCGTGACACGTGCACTGCACACATACATACGTATGCACACTCGCCCCCATATATTGCTATAAATATAGTTCATAAATAACGATTTGTGTGATAACTGCATAACTGCGTGTGTAATCAAGTTTTACAGACGCATATGAAATCCGTGTGTAATGATTTTGTGCTGGCCACATTCCTTGAACGTTGCACTAAAAGAGGACAATTAGATCATTAAAAAAGTGAAATGCAGGAGCAATTTCACTTTTTGAATGAACCACTTGAACCCTGCAGTGTCTCTCAAACTCGCAATGAGTTCTCAGACAACAGGGGTTTAAGAAGCGAGACCAACGCAACACGCTGAGTGGTGCGACCTCTCCTATAGACAGCTATGTGTTGAGTGTAGACACCTATGTGTGTCCCTGGGTCTGTCCCTGGGTTCTGGGTCCCTGGGCCTGTCCGAGCACGAAAATAGCATTATAGCGTCTTTTCACCACCAAATGTCACTGTTGCACAGCCTAACACACAGACACACACAGGCCAGGGAGGAGGGCTTGTACAGTACTGTACTGTACTGTACAGTACAGTACAGTACAGTACAGTACATTACAGTACAGTACAGTACAGTACAGTACAGTACAGTACAGTACAGTGTGCGTGGGTATGCATGTTCGTGTGCATCGGTGTGTGTTAAGTTTCCAGGCCTAGACAACTTTGATCACAGGGTAAAAGATCAGACCTAGCTAATCTATACATGGCAGAGATCCCCTGGAATCAATAATTCACAGATCCATTGATTGCTCCTGAATGGCTCCAGGGCTTATAGGGCTTAGATAGGGATCACTGAACCTCGACCAGCTTCCTGTGTGTGTGTGTGTGTGTGTGTGTGTGTGTGTGTGTGTGTGTGTGTGTGTGTGTGTGTGTGTGTGTGTGCAGGTGTCCGTGTATAGTTTACGTTGCCACATGGCCTTTGGCTCGGAGTTGGCTGCCTCAATACAATATCCCGGCTGACTCAGGTATAGCCATACTATGTGTGTGCGTGCGTGTGTACGTGCACTGACTCCAGATGGCCTTAATGAGCCACCCACGTGGCTGCTGCTTGCACTATCAAGTCAACCGATGAAAAGTATAGTAATGCGTCCTCACTCCTCACAATATCCTGGCTGTATATGGTTTCCTTGGCTAAAACCAACTGGGATGACAATGTCTCCTGAGCTTCCATGTCTCCATGCACTGTCCTCAAATCTTCTTTGTCGGGGGGAAAAGTCTCTATTGAGTGTGAGAGTACGGTATAGTCTACTTGTGTACTTGTTTCTGTTTGTGTACCCTTGCTGGGGGAAGAAAACCAGTGTCTATTGAGTGTGAGAGTATATAGTCTACACAGACTATAGTCTATAGTTTCTCCTCCGCGTCATCATTTCCCATACCACCACACTGTACCATCCACTGCACGTTAACAGAGGGGCACGTTGTGATCTCTACCTCACGACTCCACCATTTTGTGTTACATCTACAGGCTACATTTACATCCCCCCCCCCCCTCCACTTGATCAGTATGTGACACTTCCTGGTGGGAAACTCAAGTAGACTGTAGATCAAAGCACTATGCTCCCTATATGATTTAGAGAGGGAGAGAGAGAGACACAAACACAAACACACACACACACACACACACACACACACACACACACACACACACACACACACACACACACACGCACGCATGCACAGTTTGACATTACTGCGTTAGACAGTGTAAGTATTATTATTAGGGCATGCCTTCTATATCAGAGTTTTGCGCTCTACTGAGCGCACCTTTCTAGTTTCATGTCTGATACTAGCGCTGCAGATCTGACACATTGTATAACACTCGTTTATTGCAATATTGCGACTGTCAATGAAAACAAATGCACCTTAAATTCGCAGTGACAGCACAGCAGCACATATATGCTGCAATCACACAT
>NC_137884.1:5374846-5412346 GCF_963924005.1 Protomyctophum bolini | reverse complement strand
GGCGGGGGTACTCGAAACTGGAACGGCTTTCTTGCAACAGGACAGTGTGTGTGTGTGTGTGTGTGTGTGTGTGTGTGTGCGTGTGTGCGTGCGTGCCTGCGTGCGTGCGTGCGCTACTTTCCTGGCAACTGCAATCTGTGAAAGTCAGTCGGTAAGACAGTCGGTTATCTCCAGGTTTTTAAAATCTTCTAGTGCAGGGGGTTCCCAAACCTTTCCATGACCCCAAACAGCATTTGGGAAATAACTTCTAACGGAGTGGAAAATAGCTCACATTCTAGATCAGCAAAGACTGAGTGTGGGAAAGAGTAAAGTCCAAGTCGACACAGAGACCTATGGGAGGCGAGACAGGGTTGAGACCGAGACCAGATTTTCTTTTTTCTTATTGGACACGTACAGATAACACTGCAAGAGCAGGCACGTCAGCTACACTCCGTTACTTAACAAGATAGCTGTATGTAAGACACAGACAGCTCTCTTATAATGTTAATGTGAAAGGGCTCCCTATATGCGTATAATACATTTATTTATTTCATTGCCTCTCCTTCTTTAGCGATCCTAGACCGGATTGTGCAACAGCTCTGCCGTTCACCTCCCATTATACAGACTGACTAAAGGCCTATTCATAGTCTGGATTTTCGGTGGTGAGCTGACCACCCTGACCACCGCGAAATAACGTTGAGCGGTGGTGAGTAAAAACAGAGAGAAGGGCTGGAGCCGTGGCGGTGGTTTGCTCTTCACCGCGGCTCGTGTAGTTGTAGTTCGGTGGTCACCTAACCACCGAAAATCCAGACTATATGTATGAGCCTTTAAAAGTAGAATATCTACGGAATCTACGGAGCTCTCCATGGTTTTGGATAAAACGCACAATGTTTGGAGGTTTTTGCTGATTATCCGGTGGTCTAGATGGAAACATTGGCACTTTCTAGAGCGAGGATGGCTTCATTTTAGCTCGCTGGCATTGGCGCTATTTATTTAGCATCAAAGATGGATGCCCAAACAGGATGTGAGTCCAGCGTGTGCTCGGCAGTCTGCAGCATATGGGTTAACAGTGTGGATATTGAAATAAAACTGAAGAAATGGGCTGACGTGTCCAAGGCATAAGCAACACACCATCGCGAATAGGCGAGAGGCTCAACCCAGCACTGCTGTGCCGAGCAGGAGAACTCAGTCAAAGGCAGCACGGGGAAATATACAGACACTCAATGATTATGTCTGGCAGCTTGTTTGTAAATGATTTATACATTTTAGGTTAGAAATAGGCCATGAAATTGCTCTATCTGGATTAATTTCACACTTGCACTCTCTAGTTTAAAACGTTGTTATCAATATTCGCTACTTCCATATACTATAGTAGTCTGTTTCTGGTGTTGTGTAAGCCTTATACTGTGGTGTGAAGTAACTAAGTACATTTACAAAGTACATGAGTACTTTCACTTGAGTATTTCCCATATATGGACTTAATATTGATCACAGTCAAGGATCTCCATATATGGGCATAACAGGGATTGCTAGTCTCTGATGGTGTTCCCTGGCCAGACGACGGCGCCCCCTGGTGTCGGGACAAAGAAAGTTTCATAGTTAACTGTGACGGCAGGTCTCCTCTGTGAGAGTGTGGAGGTCGTGCGGCTGTTATGAAGGCTCTCCACGTTGGGGCCGACCTCGAGGCTACATTACCTGAATACCCAAACATGGGCATAGCAACACTGACATCATCTGAATATCCATATATGGGCATTTCAACACTGACACATCACTCACACTGACATCAGACTATAGCAGCGTAAAAGACAAGTTCTCAGCTTCCAAACCAAGGCTCACGGTATCACAACAATCTCAAATTCCCCAGAATCTACAGGACCCAATAGTGGTCTGCTCAACGGTATGCTTAGAACACTATAGGCAACCAGCACTAGGTCGTACTGCTGGGGCAGATCTAGATCGACGTGTGCACGCATCCGCCTGGGTGACGTCAGACTGCTGGGCGGGTTAGGTGACGGGGAAAGTGGTGTCAAAAACGCAAGGT
Organism: Protomyctophum bolini; assembly: GCF_963924005.1. Classification (NCBI taxonomy): domain Eukaryota; kingdom Metazoa; phylum Chordata; class Actinopteri; order Myctophiformes; family Myctophidae; genus Protomyctophum; species Protomyctophum bolini. The sequence goes on along the minus strand of NC_137884.1, from coordinate 5,410,323 downwards.
TTCATAGGTATATCTGCGACCTTCGCCCGCTCAAAAAGACCCTGCGACGTTGCGCTGGAAAGACACGGCTATATGGACGACTGGAGGTGAGCACAAATTGCAGAATCCAAGTAATTTGTCTGCACCTGTGTGGATCTAATCAGTATAGATGCAGTCATTGGCTGCGGTGCATGTCCACTTCAGCACCGCCGACAGCGCATCTGCGACTGCAGTCATCTGCGCTGCTACAGTACTGTGCGTGTGTGTGTGTGTGTGTGTGTGTGTGTGTGTGTCTGCATGTGGAGAGTGTACTGGTGAGTACTACACACGTTTGCAGTAAAGGTATGTGGGTGAGTGGTGTGTGCGAGGGTCTGTTCTGCTTAAGAAATTAAAACACGCTCACGCTCAAAACTCCCCAGGGTGCGCTTACGTACATACAGTACTCCTACTGTCGCACAGGTGTAGAATAATGAATTATGCACTCATAGACACACGCACGCACGCACAGTCGCACACACACACACACACACACACACACACACACACACACACACACACACGCACAGTCTGTGTGATGTGGAGCGTAATGTGATTTGAGTGCACCTAGAACAGGAGCGTTTTGAAGTGGCTGCATGCTGTGTGTTGATGAGCCTCATGTGACTGGTTCCCAGCTGAACTAATACATGAATAGCTGCCCATGTGCTCACGCACGCATGCACGCATGCATGCATGCGTGCGTGCATGCATGCACGCACACACGCACAGATAGTATTGATAAAGGGACCGTGGCTGGTGGGGTATAAAATAATGATTCAATATACAGTAGGAGAAGAAAACGGATAAACTCTCTCTCTCTCTCTCTCTCTCTCTCTCTCTCCAATGTCATTAAGGGACATCTTTTCTGTAATCCACAATGGCTGTTACTGGTGACAGGAAGAAGAGATTTGAAAGCAGCAATGATAGCGTCAACAAGCTCACACAAACACGCAAACACACCAGGCCCCAAGTCCACCAAGAGTATATACACATACTGTACTGCACATACTGTAAAACCAACTTTGACAGACACTGGCGTTAATAAACGTATGTAAGTCAAACAGCAACTGTTTGACTTTAGTTTTTTGCCACAGGTTCCACTTTTCAGCCGTCAAGCTTCAGCAGAGGAACCCAGTGTTGTTTTAATTAGTTTACATCATCCTAGAACAATGGTTGTTTTTTCAAACAGTTATGGCAGGACATGGTTGACTGTGCCTTTTTCAATGTCAAGTCCTTGTAAGTAAGAACGGTCACAAAGTTTGCGGCACACTTTGACACTACGTTGCAGTTTTTTCCCCCTACTTTTTGAGGTCAAGTGACCCGTATACCAGCTGACAGAAAACATTGTCTTGATCTTGTCATGTCTTGTCAACATTAAAACATTGAAGGTTGTGATAAAAATGCGCTGGTGGGGTTTTACACATCCACACAAGGCTGGACGGTCTGGTCATTTTGGTCATTCATTGCCACAGGAGAGACGGAGGAGAGTTTAGTTAGTCACCATATAATCTCCTTAGATTGTGATACCGTTATTCAAATTGTACATATACGCATATTGTCATGTTCTTTAGTTTCTGCACATTTGGGTCAGTCCATTATTAATTTATTAATGGTTAATTATTATCCATTTAAACATACAAGTTGTAATCACCATCACATTTTGGTAATTAAAGTGCGTCCGAGGCTACTCATGGAAACAGCTGGACTTATTTGTGCCAAACCTTTTTGTGCACACCGCCAGTAGGCTGAGGAAGTACCTCTTTTGTGCGAGGCCACTTAGGTTCATAAACGGCACCTGTGTCTGAATGCGTAAATCTATCACACTGAGGAAGGCCACGGGCCGAAACTACTACTTACTACGCTCATCAATAAATAAGAGATCATGAAAGGAATTCAAGTGAGAGCGCTGGGGAACTTTTTTTTTTGAGCAAGGAAGTTCCGCCACCAAAGGTATTTCAAATCGGCCTCATGGTGTTGTCCTATAACTCCTGAACGGTGTGTTCTACTGGACTATTAAAACATCTTTCACCCTTTTTATTCCTTGAATCATGATGCAACTGTCCATAAAGGCCAAGCCTGTTCTCTGCCAATTTTTGCTGCTCTAAAACTCTGAAACTCACAAATCACTCATATGACTCTGTATTTTATTATAACGCAGTGTGTTGGTGGTGCATTCAGCAGCAGACATGTGTCTATAATTTCGTCTCAATTAACGATGCATTTTCATGTCTGTGTAGGCTATTCTTTCCTTATTTCTATATGCCTCCTTTCTAAACTCTCACATGCCTGAGGCTCAACCTTCTCAAAACCACAGCCATATTGATCGGTCTGCCTGCATGTCTACCCCTCTGACTCTTGTTTTATTCTGTCTATACTTCCACCTTTCCCCACCTACAGTATACACACACCCCGGACACTCTGTATCCATCCCTCCCTTCCTCCCTCCATCCTCAGTCAGCCTATTTGTGTTAACCCATTTAGGCCTCTGAAATACCTATGTTTCTGTATTAGTGGTGCTCAATATTTCATGTCAAGGACGAGGATGTAATTGGCCTCCGACCCCCATCTGAAAATATGTTGTTCCAGGGACCCCCCCCCCCCAGAAGCAAAGAATATAAATAGCAGACCTACAAGCTCGTATGAGCTTGTAGATCTGCCATTTTTCAACAGCTAAATTATAACATAATAATAATAATAACACCAAAAGGGGTTCCCGCCCGAAATGTGTTAATTGGCCTGGGTTCCGCGGTGTCACGCCCCAGTGAACCCTGTGACCTCCTGCTGTTTCGGGCACAAAGGCAATTTACTGACTGGCTGAGTCTCTCATTGTGATTCTCCGAGCTCTGGCTGCCGCTTAGCGTGCTCGTGATGACAACGCCCTGTCACTGTGGCAGCCATTGCACTGCACGGGCCACTGCCAAAGACACTGGCGCTGCAGAGGAATCTCATTTAATGTCCGCGGGCAGATTGTTTAAGTGTTGCTTAAAGTGGCATTTCACTTTGAAAGTATTTATTTTTGCTTGATTCGACATTTAGATACATACATGATATTGAATTGATCAGACACACGTCCCTCTTATATAAACTCGCTGAACTTAAAAAAACTCCATTTGAAACCGTGTTAGAATTCATTGAAAACATGGTTCTGTGGTGACTGATATTGTTCTTTTAACGTGTGCAGGGGTCATGTTTTTTCAGTTCCTTTTTTACCGTTTTTGTTTTGTTTCTTTTATTAATACAAAACCTTTGTACTTTTACTCAAGTCATTTTTTTATTACCGGACTCTTACTTAACAGAGTATTTCTACATTGCGGTATTGATATTCTATTAACAAATGTGATGTGAGTGCTTCTTCCAACACTACCACTGTGCACTACTGTATGTATTCATAATAAACGACCGATACAGTATGATGGACACACTATAACCAGCCCTAAAAGGCGAGGTCGTGTGCACTGGCCATATATGGGGCGTGTTTTGGTTCTGACATACAGAATATCCATATACTAATATTGATTACATCAGGGATCTCCATATATGGGCTTAATTGCGACAGCAGGTCGCACCCTACCTAGATCCCTGATTTACTATCATCCCTGATGATGTCTTAGTGACCTTCGGTCGCCATAATGACCACTTTGGCATGCATTTTAAAGTGCCTCTTCTGGGCCTCTGTGCATTTTGTGTGCTGTGGCATACTGATTGAGTTTCTCTGCAGTAAAGCACAAACAGAGACCCAAGATCGAGAGAGAGAGAGAGAGAGAGAGAGGTGATTAAACATGGGAAGTTTTAATGGAATGGTGTTTGAAGAATGAAGGGTGCAGGAAGACAGATGGATAAGCACATGAGAAGGTAATTGACACAAAAGTGCCATCAACAAAGATGTATAGACTGAGAACATGGGAGACGTAGATGAATGGGAGACAGTGAGAGTGATAGGATAGTGCCAGAAAATATGCATAGAGAGAGCATTAGATGAAAAGTGATAATTGACACGAACATACAAGACAACAAAAAGGAGCTCAGAGGGAAGAGACTGGAAGAGTGAACAAAGACATATCTGAGATGAACAGGCGTGTGAAACAGCAGAATGAGAGAGAGAGAGAGAGAAATGAGGGCTGACGTTGATAAAAGGCAAGTGAAAGCAAAAGAGAAAATGCCGCAATCATGCGATGCAGTGATGAATAAAACAAAAGACGTATATGTACGGGAGGGGAGGATGAGAGAAAAAAAAAAGAAAACCGGCGGAAAGAGAAGACAAATAAGAATGAACGAACGAAGGAGAGAGAATAAGATAACGTCAGGATCAGGGACGAAAGAACGTGTCTATGTGAGATGCTACACAGATCACACATACAACTTAAATAATGCATTACTCATTGTCAATCACGGTTTGTCAGCTAGCCTATTGCATGTCAGGGGTCAGTAGTTGGCAGGGTGTGATGCAGTGTTCTCCCAACCTGAGATCCAACACAGCCCCTCTCACGCCCACCTCTATTACACCAGTTTTTTCGCCGTAAGCAGTAACGTATGTTTGTTCACTTTAAATGAACCTTTTATACAGTTCCTTTATGACAGGAACACAGCTCCTCACTGTGGGCCTCCTTCATGTCAGCAGAGCTCAAAGCTGACTTCAACACATAGTCCTCATATAGGTCATCCTTGTTGATGTCCTTCAAATTGCAGGCCTGGGCAGCATGCAGCACTGAACTCTTCAAAGGGAACATAACTTGACAGATGCAAATTGGAGATTTTGCTGTGAAGGCTGCCGTCATCAAAGTCATACCTATCTCCAGAGTACTTCCTAGCCCTCTCATAGAATGTAGTGGTCTGGTCTGGTCCAACGAAGTGGTCATCATTATGGATGTTCCGATCACGTTTTTGCTTCCGATCTGATTCTGATCATTTGATTTTGAGCATCTGCCGATACCGATTTTTCCCGATCCGATATTTATATTTTATAGAACACGTTTATGCCATATCACAACAGTACAATATCACAAATCATAGACAATTTCCAGTGTAATATCATGATATGGATAGGATATTGATACTAGGGATGTCCCGATCATGTTTTTTGGCTCCCGACCCAATTCCGATCATTTGAAAACGACGTGATCGGCCTGATTTCCGATCACCCGATCCGATCGGGACAACCCTAGTCGTCATGCCTCCTCTCAGGTTTCCCGTCAGACTCCCGTCAGACTCACTCACAGCTTGGACACAGAGGTGACACTGAATGCCTTTGCCTCCAGTGCCTCTATGCAATCACAGAACAACCTCAGTATGTGGGACTGAGGAAGAGGAAGTAGATCAGATGAATCTCAATCATCCACACTACTTTGTTGCAATCTTCCTGGCCACAAGGCTTCTGAAGTAGTCTAAGGGGTTGCCCAGTATACTTCAAAATGTGGTCAATGGCTGGCACCATCTGGTGACAACATGCCGCAAACGGTTGCAAACTTCCACAAATTCACAGAACTCTTTGAGTTGTGCTGTTCTGCTTTCAGATACTGTATACTGAAGTGACTATACTTTCAGAACAATGTTCTCTAGCCTACAGTACATCAACGTTCAACTGGGCCTCTGCCTTTGCTGTTGACGTCTACACACAGTGCATGGAATTCATCAATGTGACTTTTTTTTTAATCCAGTTCCTTGCTCCATTGCCTACTAAAATGATTATTTTTTTCGGCATCTTATTATCGGCGTTACACAAACAGTAAGCCTACTAGTGATATGTAAATGTATGCCAGTAGGCTGTCTGGCAGTGTCTGCACAGAACTGCAATCTATTACATGGGAGATTTTCAGAGACATGTACAGTAAATGACACATGCTGTAATCATGCTCACAAAAAACAGACAGAGGTTGAAATGGGAGGACAGCTGGGTCTAAAACCGTACTGTCCAGCCTAAAACTGGACAAATGTTCACCCTACAGTATGTCCGGGCACCCCTTGTGGTGGGGACAACCAGAAATGACAGGCACGGTATGAGGCCTTGTCTGTTGGAGTGTGCCAACTGAGATGAGTGGGCGACTTGGTGGTGAGATGAGGTCAAATCGTAACCTGGTGATTTTTGATTTGATTGATGATTTTGTACACTGTTAGAAGACAAAGAAATAAAGTAAACTTAACATTTTAGATTTAGGTGAGATGATGTCAGAGTATTTCCAGGTTAGATGACAGTGTAATTAAACAACTTACTACACCACATTTAAATGCATAATAACTGTAGCTATTCTCCTTAGACCAGGGAACACAGGGCGTACTTCCAAGTACTGTATGTCAGCCTGAATGAGCGGAAACAATTGAACTCAATCCATTCTGGAGTTACAAAGATTTCCTTTTTTGTGGCAGAGTGTGCGCTGCTGGAGCTTTATAACAACCAGGGTCTACTAATGAACCTGTTGGAAGGCCGCACCGAAACCAATCAACAGCCACCAGCCAGCGCTGGCCAGACAGTTTAATCAACCGCAGATGCCATCCAAAGCATCAACAACTCCAAAGAGCCATTACTCAGCCCTTAATTAGCCTCTCTCACATACCTACTCAACCTCACCAATGGACAATCAATCCAGAAATTGAATTCCCACAAGCGAAATCAGGTAGAATTCTCGCTGTTGCGATTCTGCCATATGCTCTCTAGAATAGTTGTTCTCTCAGTGGGGTCCAGGAACCCTCAGGGTTCCAAATGGACCCTTACATGTCTTTAACTCTTGAGTGTATGTAAATGGAACCAAATGGACCCGTATGGGTCCTTGAAATGTACAAGTTTGAGAACCACCATTCTAGAATTGCGGAATGTGTTGTAGAATCACTCATGTGAATCACTCAATCACACATGTTGTGAATCCAGAATCACTGCATGTGATTCGAGAATCAGTCCATGTGATTCTAAACTCATGCCTTTTCACATCAATCACTTTTTCCATTTCATTCAGGACTACAGAATGACGACTAGTGCACATAGGTAAAATCTGCTGGCTGATTTCTTGAAACCACTGCAGTAGGTTGATTAAACAATATTCAGGAAGGTACAGTAAAATAGCAAGTAAATCCAACCATATCAACTGCATTCCTCACACTAATTTGTCTGGCCCAAAACAGGCCCCAAAGTGTAAAAATGTACTCCAAGTCAAAGGACTAATAAACCTTTTCATCACTCTCCTAAATATAATATTTATTCTCTCACCAGGGAAGCCATTATAAAGAACGCCTACGCTCATCATACTGGCACGCAGCCAGAAACGGGCCTGTTGAGCCAAATTATTCTGGGCCCAAATCATTTTTATATTGGCTTATTATTAATTCATTTCATCATTAGACAATAAATTGGATTCTTTCGTGTGTAAGGCTGATGGCCAACTGACTCTCGTTCAATTAATTTAAAGTTCCCACATCAAAATGCAATCAGAATGCTTGGCAGAAACTACGGCCTTCATGCCAAGATTGACTCAAAACACCGTAAGAAGCACAGAAGTATAGAGGCAAAAACAACTATCTCAGACACAACATGGCCACATGTATGTACAGTAGTAGTTCAACTTTGCATCATATTTACACAGTATAAAGTCCTCACTTTTAATGCAACTCTGAGGTGTTTACACACACACAGACAGACAACTTTTCACATTAGAGCCTTGACTTTGAGAAACGACAACACTAACCAAACAGCTACAGATATGAGACACAACTAGAAATGTTGTCAAAAGGCACGCCAGCTGTGTCATACTGCCAGAGGAAACACTGAGTGTGGTGTAGGTGAGAAGAGCGAGAGGGAGAGAGAAACAGAGAAAGGATATCTCTGGCTGGAGGACTAAATGTCTTAGATACCTGTGGTGTAAAGTAACTAAATACATGTACTTAAATACTGTACTTAAGTCAAATTTCCAATTACCAATACTTTTACTTCTACTCTGTGTCAGAGGCAAATATTGTACTTTTACTCCACTACAATTATTATAAAGCTATAAAACTTTGTAGATTTTGATTACTATTACAAAACATACAGTTATGTCTTCCGCCCTGCATTTCGGGCCATTTGAAAATAGCCGATCTACAAGATCTGCTATATTTTCAAATGATTTTTATACATTTGAAAACCTGAAACGGGACATTCTGTACTTTTACTTTTGTTACTTTAATGAAGTAAGTGTTACTTGTAACAGGGTATTTCCACAGTACATTGTAGAGAGGGCACATTGCAGTATTGCTACCTTTTTTACTTACGTGCAAAATGTGAGTACTTTTCCCACTACTGTTAGATACTTAGTTGTGCACTGGTGCTGTACAACAGAAATAAATATTCTCATGCAATCAAGTTCATACAAAGCCTTAGCTATGATGTGAAACATTGACAACCCACACGTTCATGCTGTGTGTGAACACGCATACACGCGCAGGCAGGCGATAAAGGGATCTAAAAACGGAACGTTCTCTCCAAGACGGAGGAAACTCGCGCTGTTAATAATTACTTCACAACGGTGACATTTCAGTGACAGTCGTTCGGGCACGCTGTTACATTTATTTATTTATTTGTGTATTCCTTCATTTCAAACGTCTCGACAGGAAGACGTCCGCACAGCCAAACAGAACGCCGCCGCGGTCCAACTTTTAATGACACAGAACGAAGCGTCTTAAAGTTTTTCAACGCAGGAGCGACCTCGGCTGACAATTAGAGGTTCCAGTGGCTCCGGATGAAAAATGGGCAGACGCAGGTTTTTTTTTTTGTCTCCTATAGCGCTCTGCGGCGCCCACAGCCATGGATTATTAGGTCCCTGTCATCAAAGAGGACATCCGTCAGAGAGGCCAACGCGGAATTGGAATACAAATGTGGACCTGCACTTTATAACTCACCGTTGTTTCAGTGGAACACACTGTTAGTCCACTTTATCCTCTAACTTTTGAACAAAGTGTTGTGATGGCGGGTGCAGCACGTACTGTAGTTCAGACAAGTCGTTGGTCCGACAAACGGCAACCCACCTCGTCTCCTAAACCTAAACCATAGCCGCAAGCACGGGAGCAGACGCTAGTCCGACGTGCAGAGGAATGTCGGACTAATGCCCTGTCTGAAAAGCATCCACCTCCCGTGATGGCACTTATGATGTGTCTGCCTGACACGAGGGGACAAAGACAGAGAATGAGATCTGAATGCAGATTGCCACTGGAAGGCATTGTGTCAATGAAAAGCAGCAAAGACGCAGGATTCTAATAATGCTACAGATTCCCTGTGGATCTCTGATATCATGTTGTCATTATTATTGATCTTGGTTTGTACATTAATGAAAGGTTGATCCTATAATGAAATGTCCAACATATGGATGGCGGGTCGAAAGTGGTTAAATTGGTTGTGATTTGTGTTTCATCTAAACAACATGATATCTAACCCACATACTGTAACATTTGTATATATATAGGATCAGCACTTTGGTCAACGCAATAAAGTTGGCATGGATTAGATGCCATGTGTTGTAAACAAGTAATCAACATTCACACAGACAATCAATGGACATATAACGTTAATATTCTACGTTCAGGTGTAGACTGAACGTGTACCCATTCTGCAAACTGAATGAATTATTTTCTTTTGCAGAATACATACAACTGTATGTCAACGTTTCATGCAGTCTGGTGATAGCATTGTGGTTTAATAGCTATGGAGGGGCTAGTTAATATTCTACGTTCAGATGTAGACTGAACGTGTGTACCCATTCTGCCAACTGTGAATACAATGATTTTTGGCAGAATACATACAACTGTATGTCAACGTTTCATTCTGGTGATAGTGTTTTAATAGCTAGGGAGCGCAAAAATAAATACATTTTTCAGTAGCAGCAGTGTGCTTTTTGAATGATTCTATGATAGGCTTTAGCATATTATGCACAATGATGCACACGTTTCTGACAGCTTCCCCAATCTTGCGATGATTGATCTATATGGCCAGACCAGGCATTTTTATTCCACTGTAATTGTATAGTCTGACATGTACGTCGTGCAAGAGAATAAAAAAGTCGTCGAGACATTGTCCATTTAAGCAAGGCAATTGTATTCCAATGTGATGTGTTCATAGAACACCTAGCAGCACCAAGGAAAGCAAAGAAAACATACTCAACTGCTCCACTCTCTCTGTGTGTGTGTGTGTGTGTGTGTGTGTGTGTGTGTGTGTGTGTGTGTGTGTGTGTGTGTGTGTGTGTGTGTGTGTGTGTGTGTGTGTGTGTGTGTGTGTGTGTGAGCATGGAGATCATGTGTGATCCGCGCCATAATATTTTTTGCTCCAAACGTCACATTCTCCATGACTCACCACACACACACACACACACACACACACACACACACACACACACACACACACACACGAACACACAAGTGCTCATGTCTTTGTCAATGGAGCGGAAAATAAGATAAAAGCAACAGCATGACGAAATCAGACATCACACTGTGCCCTGCGTGTTTCGTTTGTGCAGTGTCTCTGTGTTTGTGAGTGTGGGTGTGTGTCTCACATGGCTGTGCGTTGGGAGTGCGTGTGTGTGTGCATGTGCATGTGCGTGATGAAATTGCACTCATGCATCAAATAATACAGTATACACTGTACGTAGGTCAACAACAAACCTGCACTCAACTGTATGCATCCAGTTCAATGATGATGGCAAGGTTCTTGCAAAGTTCAACACTGCTTTTAGGATATATTAGAGAGAGAGAGAGAGAGAGAGAGAGAGAGAGAGAAGGTGGGTGGGGGGGGGTTGGTGTTCCAATGTGTTGTTCTAAAAGGATAATTCTTCAGATTGTGTGCATGCATGTAGTAGGCTACATGTGATACTAAACAAGTCTTTCCATAAGGGGACTGCCAATAGTTCTGACATGCCATTTCTCCGACTACATGGCTTGGCATGCAGTTAGGGTTAGGGACGGGGTTAGTAATGCGGCGCGTCGGACGGACGTGCCGTCAGTACAATGTACCATCGGACTAACGACATGGCACCTTTCATAATGGGTGTTAGCATCTGTGAGTGTTGATTGCATTCTGTGTTTGTGTGTGTGTGTGTGTGTGTGTGTGTGTGTGTGTGTGTGTGTGTGTGTGTGTGTGTGTGTGTGTGTGTGTGTGTGTGTGTGTGCGTGCGTGTGTGTTCAAGTTAATTAGCAGCAGACTAGTGTCATCTATCAACCTAATGCTCTGACTTTGGTCCTGACAACTCAATTAGAGCTGGGCACACACACACACACACACACACACACACACACACACACACACACACACACACACACACACACACACACACACACACACACATTAAATCCAGGTCTGATGTGTGAGCCGAGGTATAGATCACCAGTATGTTACAGGATTGAAGGTCGCAACCCAATATTGGTTTTACTAACTGCTGGATTACAACCTAATACCCTGTTATACTGTGGACTCTGACATACTGACGACCTTGACCTACACGAACGCACGCACGCACGCACGCATGTGTGCACGTCACACATATTCAGGATTCAAAAATGGGAAGAAAAAAAAAAGCAGATCTACAAGCTCAAAGCTCCTTTTTTTCCTTTTGCCGATCTACAGAGAATGTGTGTGCCTTTTCGATGAATGGCGTGCTACAGTTCATTTGGTTAAACACCCGACCTCTTCGGTGATGCATGATTTCGTTACAGGCAATGTCTCTGTCTATATAATCTGGTACAATAAAGGGCAATGTCTTCCATCTACATTAAATGATGCATCTGCACTGAGATATAAATGCATTGAAAAGGGTTGTGCCTGTGGCCATGGTGGTAAAATTGCTGTCCTGTACAAGGACTATACTCCACTGACGCTTTCTGAAGCCCAGTCCTTTGTGTGCCTCGCTTTGAAATATTATACACCTTAATACTAAAACTAGCACTTTAGGTTATGTTGCAGCACGTCTCTGTCTATGTGTTTGCAGCGAACCTGCCTACGTGCGCCCCCCCCCCCCCCCCCCCCCCCGACCGGAGTGGCTTGGAGCGGAGGGCGGTCCTCGCTCCGCAGCATTTGTTCTGATGCATTTTTAAAGCCTCTCTGAGCTCAATTAAAAATCCCTCTACTCTGCTCTCCACTTCACTCCGCTCCCACTCCACTCCGCTCCGCTCGTAACCTCTGGTTAATATACGTGGATTCCCCCAAATGTTCCATGGCTGCTGACTGCCTGTTCAAGCTTGTAGAGTTGCTACTTTTGCAGAATGTTCAACTATTTCCACATAATGTTTGCCTGACATAGGGGGACACAGGTTCATGTGGTTAAAACAGCATGGGGTTCAGTGGTGTGAAGGCCCAAGGTTTGTGAAAGAATCTATTCAACCCAGCAACAGTACTCTGCTACAGTGCCTTCTGGCAAATGATACCAGAGCATCAGGTCTCAGGGGCAATTTAATTCAGTTTTTATATAGTGCCAAAATCACAACAGGTTGTCTGAGCCTACTTTCCCTGAGCAAGCAGTTTTTTGCGACAGTGTAAGGAAATATAGAACCAGGCTCTAGGGTGGGCAGCCGTCTGCCTTGGCCGTGTGCAGGTTGAAAGCTAATAAGAATACAGTAGCCTATACTAATATTATAAAATAATATCAGTCCACAGTCTAGTTCCATGGAAACCGTTGAGCTGTAGCCAGAGGTGCAAAGATTTCTTTTTCAATTCTGAACTTGCATGGCATGCTGATACCAGGCCATAAGACCTCTGATTCTGAACTCAAAGTAACTGTAACAGTATTACCTATTTGTATAATATAAATATCTTCTAAACCCAACGGTGTACTTATACAGACATTTTATATTACCATATCTGATTTGTACTTCCATTTTTTGAGGGGTGCCATCCCCTCCTTTATCCAGCTTTTTGTGTCTGTCCACAGACTTTGACCTACACAAACATTTAATTCCCATTGACAATGAATGGAGCATTTTACATCACAGCGTCTGAGCAAATATGACATAAATTCGTGGCAACACAAACATTAAATGCCATTGACAATGAAGGGGAAATTGACGTCATATGCATAGACGAGCAAATCGGCTAACCAATCACATGAATTCAGTTCAATGAAAGGATAAATTAGGTCATATGTGCCTCAAATATGACGTAAATCTTGTCCCCACACTTCTCATATTTGACGTAAATTCGTGGCACCACAAAAATTGAATGCCGTTGACAATGAAGGGGAAATATGTAGACGAGCAAATCACGACGTAGTCGCACCACCGAGCCGACCGATAGGCCTAGTGATATAGTGTCGGGGAATTGTCAGTGTACCGGATTGTCTGTGTACAGTACCTGTGTCCCTTTTATCTCCATATATGGAGATACCTGATATGCCCATACCCTGGGCTGGGCATATCATATTGGTTGGATAAGCGGTTCTGGACAACATGGATATCCATACGGTATTATGGACACATCGGTCGGATCGATCGGAGTCCTTGCCGATGCACAAGTCGAGTTTGAAGTCGGTCGGTCCTACATTATGCGCATCATGCACATAATGCATAGTGGTCGGATCTGTGACTCTGGACGACCGGATGTCCATATACAGTAGGCCTAATAAATGGGCATATTTGGGTTTGTTTATGGGTATGTCTGAGTTCTGGGTTTGTTGGTGGCCATGGTCTGCCGGCCCGGCCTTAAAGCCAATTTAAATATATATAATATATAATACATGTGGGAGGAAAGAAGAAGGGGAGTAAAGGGAGATATGGAAGACAGCGGAGAGGATGGTAGGGTGACTGAGGAATGAAGTGAGATAAGGATGAAAAGAATGTGCTATCTTGTGTCTGTGGCTGACTGATAATTATACAAAATTGAAATTTCTATTGAGTTGATACATTAATCAACTTTAACTGTGCGCGCGTGCGAACAGCTGCTATAGTACTGATTTAAATTACACATGAACGAACACACACACACACACACACACACAATTAGGGTAAATGGAATTAGAGGGATTGCTGGTGTAATCTCTCTCCCTAGTGTCAGCCTTTCATTGCTCTGCTATGATTCCTGCCCCACACAGCGCATGAATGATGCACTACACACGCACACACACACACACACGCATGCACGCACAGTGCGCAATCTGCGGGTGGTGCACACCTGGGGTTAGGGATTCATAGCTAGAAATCATGGCTCAGGGGAACCCTTGTAACATTAGTTAAACGGACAGATAAACCAGCCCACCACCGCGGAGTCTAGGGATTAAAATCCACCGCGGTACATCTGGCTTACCGAGCGTCCCTACGAACAATTTAACAAAGTATGCCCGTGTTGGGAGCAGGGAAGCCGGGCGTGGTGCATTGGTTGGTGCATAGACCTGCATACCGGTATCATGTTTTCATGACTGCATATGAGTGCTCACCAAATAGTAGCTTTTTAAAATATTATTGCCATTATTATTATTATTATTATTATTATTATTACTTTTTACAGTTTTTAAAATGCAACAGTTCTTGGCATTTCAGACTGATCAGCATTTGGGCCCTTGAAGTATTATAAACATGTGAAATCATACTAATCAATCATTACCTATGGCCTTTGGAAAGCTGGAACCAATCAGCTCCCTCCAACAACCTGCAAACAAGTCACTCACTCATCAAAACATCGGGCTTCTAGCCAAAACAATAAACAAAATGAAACGTAACCCTGTACTTACCTATAAAATGAATATTGTTTTTAATATTAATTATATTAATATATATTTAATACATACCCTTTTTTGTGGTTTTCAAATATTATGATTCACCAGGAGCCTTAGGCCTTAAAAAAAAAAATATATATATATATATATATATATATATATATATATATATATATATATATATATATATATATATATATATATAAATATTGTTGGAAATAATGATGAGTGGGCTTTCGGTCTGTTGAACCACAACATGCCTCTACTATACCCACCCCTATGAAACCCCCAGGCTGTTAAAACCACTCACATTCTCTTTCTCTAACAAGCATTCATACAGAGTGGCCCCTTTTCCACCAGGGTTGAACCGGCCTGGTTAATATAAACAATTTGATATAGGTATGGTTTTGCCCACTCAATTTGTAATTAACGTGCTCTTTGGCTCATGGACTAAGAACAGGGCCAGTTCAACATTGATGGAAAAGGGGCCAGTGGGACCTTTGGAAAGCCATGCCTTGTTTGCTGGAACCAATCACCTCCCTCCAACAACCTGCAAACAAGTCACTCGCTCGTTAAATCAGTCAGCCAAGCACACCTGGCTGCAGGCCTTCACACAGACACTCACACACAGGCATACACTACACAAACCCACAGTATACAAGTCCTCAGAGTCGTAGCAATGACAATGCCCAGGTGCTAGGGTTCATGTGGTTGAAATACTGAAACATCACTAACATTTGGGGCACCACGAACTGAATGAAGACATTATGCATTCAAGAAAAACAGGGGGTTCTTGCTATCGTATCCACGAGCTTCACCAATGCAGTGAGTATCTTATAGTGTGGTATCTCTGGCATGTTCCCCTGCATACAGTATATTGTATATACTGTAGGGGTCTCAGCCATATGAATCATTCAGTGTTTAGTGTTTCCCCATGCCTGAGGGAGACACCACATGTGTGTGTGTGCGTGTAGTTATGTCTATGGGCATATGTTAGTGATGTTAGCTGTTACGAAGCCATTAGAGACGCTATGCTGTCTGTGTTGCCCACTGTTAGATAACAGATAAGTGTGTGTGTGTGTGTGTGTGTGTGTGTGTGTGTGTGTGTGTGTGTGTGTGTGTGTGTGTGTGTGTGTGTGTGTGCGCGTGCGTGCGTGTGCGTGGTCCTAGTGTCCTATAGCGGTATTATTGATGCGTTGCATGTTCCAGAGCCCATACAGATAGTGCGTGCATGCTTGTTCTCATTTGTAAGAACACATGCTTAGCAAGGAGGTTGAGCCTCTTGTATTATGAGGTATATGGTATAAATAAACAGGCTATGAAGGGCTGGAAAGAAGCCGGAGGCTATACAATCTATGCAATGACAACCGAGTTGAAGATATAGCTGCCAACTTATTTTATGTGTACGTATGTGTATATATACAGATATTACAGACCCCTATCCTATATGTATACGTATACACACATGCATGTAGCCGCAATTTGCAACACAATGCTTTTATAATGCGATGAATCTAGAGTTGCAATACCCTCCAGTGGCGTGCACAGATAGACACTACGGGGTGCTTCAGCACCCCCTGCCCTTTTCCCTCCAACAATATTGCAACTGTACGGCAAGCTTAAATGATCGTCTTTCAATCTGCAAAGCGTTTGTTTCATAAAAATCCACTGTAGAGCGTAGACATAGACGTAGACGTTAGGAGCTACTTTCTGTCATGAAGTTCTGTGCAGGTGATTATTCTTATTAAGTGTTGGACTTTGGAAGAGCTCGTCGAAGTCAGTAAATTCACAGTTCAGGATGTGAACCGGGCTGCCCGTTATTCCGGAATCCCATTATTCCGACATTCCAATAGTCATACTGATGGCTTGAGTCCCCTCCAGACTGGCCATAGCCTTGGAGGGACGGTGGAGGGATACAAATATTTGGGCAAAAACAATTTAAGCAACATTTGGGGGGCGGGGTATATACTATAACATACATACTGTACATACATGCATGCACACACACACACGCACACACACACACACACATAAATACATACATACATACATATGATTCTGATACATGCAGAGAAATTCTGTGACCCTACTCATTTTAAAAGTGCTGGCACTGTTTTGTTGATGGGTGCTAGCCCCTCCTATGCCCAGCTTTCCGGGTTTATGAACACAAACGTTGGCTTGTTGTGACTGCCTGATCACCCAATTAGCGATGCTTTGATTGGCTGAGCAAAGTGCATATTGAAGATAAAAGTGTGATGTATGTACTGCATGACGATGTACTATGATGAGGTATGATGATAAGGGTGCCCCTCACTTCACACAGGTGTGATTTTTGAGGGGCGCTAGGTCCTCCCATGTCCAGCTTTTAGTGTGTGTGTGTGTGTGTGTGTGTGTGTGTGTGTGTGCACAAACTTTGTCCTACACAATACATTAAATTCCCATTACAATAAATGGACAATTTTATAGATTACATAGTGTAAACACAAACATTGATATGTTGTACTGTACTTGCCCGTTCGCCACCGGCCTACTTGAGAGCAAGGTCCCACGTGGGGATCTCTGTAACTGTCTGCCTGTGTGTGAAGAGTGCAAACGGACTGAAAAGTGGAGGGATTAAGGAATCAATCTGCAGGTGTGGTGTCAATTGGCTGAGGCAGAGGCTGGAAATTGCCCAGGTGAGGGGATTTAGGCTGATTATAGGCCCACTGCGGCAGAGCCTTTTGTGGTGATTCTGGAGAACCGTGGGTCCGACCGACTCGGTTTTGTTTTGTAAACACCATTGACAATGAAGGGAGAATTTACATCATAATGTGCCTCATTACGTCATACACAAACAGGTGATTGTGTTCTGCCGCGGTGGTGGACACACACACACACACACACACACACACACACAGACACACACTCATTTAAATCCCTTCACGTACTGTCAATGCATTCAGCAATTATAGCTTCTTGTGTTTACGTGTGTGTGTGTGGGGGGGGGTGTGGTGTGATCTATCTTGGGTTTAGATTGGCAGTTAAATCTCACATGCCATGAATACCAATGAACACTGCATAATTTGTCACGAGCATCTACATCTGTGCGTGCGTCAGTCTTGATGGGCAGGTGTGTGTGTGTGTGTGTGTGTGTGTGTGTGTGTGTGTGTGTGTGACGCAACGTGTGGTTAGGATCAGGGTCGTTCTGTGTGTGCTGAGGACGCATGAGGTTTCATTGCTGTCACAGAAAAGCAATCCATCTAACCTATTCGAACAACTCCCAACAGCACATATGGTATATCTGTGTAGGACGGGTGGGGGTATGGACAAAGGATCTGACACAGCAGAGCGGAAAGGTTGCACTTTTACAGAGATGGTGTCTTTATTGTAAACAGCTGGGGCGGGGGGGTCAGTAAATCTATTGGCTGGGTGTTAAAACCACGGGGAGAGAGAGCACAGGGAGTTTAGTTGTTGGTTTCTATCTTGTTAGAGCCAGTAACCCTGTGTTAATTATTTTTCACTATACTGTATGTGCGTGTGTGTGTGCAGCTGATGCCACAAACCACTACTCTTATATCACCATCACAATCTCTTAAGTCTGAAGGGCCTAGCATTAATATAGAGATGACTGACATCATATTACTGACATAATAGATTAACCATAATGGCGTCAGCCAGTCACAGTCAAGGACTCATCATCTCACTGTCCCACCACAGCTCCACTGACCTCAGTCCGGAAATCCATTTTTGGACATCTGTATGACGTCATATTGATGAGATATTGATGGAAATCAATTATGTTTTTTGGACAGGGCAGGTTTAATTGTACGTATAGCACATTTCAACAGGGCTATTCAATGCGCTTTACATAAAACATTAAGCAAAATAAACACTTTATTAAAGAACATTTGAATTCAGTAAAAGGAAAAAAATAATTATTTAAACACCTTATCTCCTTTTAAGAAAACCCCTATTCAAGACGGAGGCAAAACCACAATCGAAACACACATTCGTGTCTGTGTGTTGGTTCTGTGAATGTCAGCCATGGATTCGGATGACGAGGATGACGGCCAGGATGAGATGAGGGCTGCTGTGTGGAGCACAGATGACTCTGATGACGCCCAAGAGGATTCTGACACGGGTGAGGAAGATGAGGATGAAGACAGCAGTGATGATGATGATGGTGATGATGATGGTGAGATGGAGGAAGAGGCTATAGCCCTGGAGGAGGGGGCGTTGCGGGCGAGGCCGAGTCCAGACCCTGAAGAGGCGTCGTGTCCCATCTGCCTGAACTCCTTCAGCGGTCAGCCCGTGGCCACGCCGGAGGGCTGTGAGCACTACTTCTGTCTGGACTGCATCCTGGCGTGGTCCAAGAAGGCCAACTCCTGTCCCGTCGACCGCATGCTCTTCAGCAGCATCTACCTCAGGAGAGGACACGGCGGCAGAGTGCAGAGGGCCATCACCGTGACGGAGGAGGAGGGTCGGGAGGACGCCGCGCTCCGCCCGCCGGGCCACCCCGAGCAGACCGCCTGTGAGGTCTGTGGCGTCGGCGACCACGGAGACCGCCTGTTGCTCTGCGACGGCTGTGACGCCGGGTTCCACGTGGAGTGTCTCACGCCGCCGCTGCGTGCTTTTCCCGTGGAGGAATGGTTCTGTCCCGAGTGCCGGCGGGCCGACCACCGCCGCCATCCTACCGCGTCCGGCGCCACCCGGGCCATCGCCCGCACGCTGCAGAGCGAGAGGGTCCGGGGCAGCGTCAACCGCCATCGAATTACACTGGCGCACGGTGCCACGCGGGCGACTCCGAGGTGTCTGATGCAGTCCGCCTGGTTGGAGGAGACCATAAGTGCTGTGGCGACGGGGCTCGACACTGCAGTGTACGTGAATGACCTTACGCCCCACCGCGATGCCTCCGCCCGCCCACGCAGGACGGCGAAGAGGAAACAACGCAGAAGAAAGACGGTCAAAAGAGGAAAAGGCAAATCGGCGAGTACAGGAGTCAGGAGGCGGAGGAGGAAAGTGAGGGGGAAAAGGAAATCCAGGAAGAGGGCGCCGGTGAAAAAGCAGGCAACGCCCCGGGACCGAATTGTTCGTGGCATTGGTGTCGGGAAACCCAAGAAGCGGTTGTCTCTCCCCACAATGTACCGGACTTCCTCCCTGTCTCTGTTCGGCAGTCGGTTCGACTTGGATCCGGTTGATGGTGAGGAAGATCAGTCGGATTCGATCACGTCGCTACTAGAGGCCAAGAGGCGAGGCATCTCTCGCTCTGCCCTTCTCTCTCATCAGCCTGTTGCTCAACCAGTCACCGCTGGCCTCCCCAGAAGAGCTGCGGGGGGCCCCCTGTCCCAAGCGTCGTTGGAGCCCACCCCCACGGCTGACCTGCTGGGTAGCATCCTGACGGGACAGAGCGTGCTGCTGATGGACGGCTCTGATGTGGTCATCAACAGAGACGGCTCCCTCAAGGCCACCAAGCCAGTGGGTTTGTCGCTCTCATTGAATGCAGGTACCAGCAGCTCTACGAGCACTCGGGTCAACCCAGGGATTAACCTCGGAGGCACTCTGGGACCGTCGCAGAGGCCCCTGGACAAATCATCTTCATCCCAGAGCTCCCCACACTTATCCTCACTCCAGTCCAGCCATATCCATCCAACCACTCTGGCTCAGCCCTGGCAGAGAGGTCCCAACTCCTACAAACCCAGCCCCTCTGCTGGACGTGGCCATCGTGGTGCCAACAAAGTTGATGGGCCCCATGGATCCCACAGAAGGACCACATCGTCTTCCACTCCAGACGCGCGCCACAGGAGTCTGGACATGGCAGTGCCACTGTCTCAGCCTAAGACGACAGCTGCCAAGCCTGTGTGGATCGATGTGTCTGTGCTACCAAGGATACCGAAAATAAAAAGGGAGAGCAATTTTGTCCCATTTTGAGCAAACACTGGGCTATTCAGATTTTTTTTTTCACGTTATGAAAGTTGGAGAATCATAGCTTCAAAATACTTTACTCAATATAGTAGGTGGTTCGGGAATCTAGTATGGATGCCTCTCCAGTGTCTCCCCAGGGAGGTCCTCGCTGCATGTCGTGGCAGTTGCTCTGGAGAGGCTGGAAATCTCTGCTGCAACTGTTGTCCCACGACCCGTCTTACGACCCATCCCTTGAAAATGGATGGACGGTAGCTCCAAACAAGATGGCAGCAATAGTATAGCCTATAGTGGTGGTGGAGAAACCAGGAGCACTAATGGTAAAATAAATCAAAACAAATAGGGCTGAAACTATATGTTCCTATTCTATTCTATCGATTGCCCGTTGGATTAATCAAATAGAAATAATTTCAGAAATGTATCGATTACCTTTTTGATTAATCAAATAATGAATTAATAAAACATTGTTCTGGGTGTTTTGGGTGCTCTAGTGCAGTACGTGGTTCCCAAAGGTTTTAGCCTGTGACCCAAAAGAGATATTAGACGTTTGTCGGGACCCAAACTAGTGCCCAGAATATATATATATATATATTTTTGAGGAGGAAAAAAATCATTTCAAATACATTTTTTTGTTGTAGGAAAAGAAAATGGGATTTTTGTGCACTTCATGTGCATTTTTCTGAATACATTGATCCCTGCCTACAGGTGTGCATAAGACTTTGTTGCCTACTCAAGTTGTGACCCATAAATATTGGTCCGTGACCCACTGTTAGGGGAAACAGTGCTCTAGTCACTAGAGTCTAGTGGCTCTTTTCTGCCCGCATTGGTGTCATGTTATCTCTGCCCCCCTTGTTAACCCATTCTGACCTGAGATCAGATTCATACGAGGTTTCCACGGGACACACACTGGTCTGATTAACCCATTCTGACCTGAGATCAGATTCTAAAAATGTCAGTCGTTCTTCGAATTTTTCAAAAATAGCAGACCTACAAGCTCGTATCGCGCCACTCGGTGGCGCGATATGAGCTTGTAGATCTGCTATTTTTCAATAGCTAAAGCATAACATGATGCCAACACCAAAATGGGTGCCCGGTCAGAATGGGTTAACCACCACCCCTTGTCTTGTTCTGTGTATTTAACCCTATATTCTTATTCAGTTGACGTTGAGTACTATAACAGAGCAGAATGTGTACAACTTGTGTTTATTCTGGTTAACTTTTATGTTTTTTTTTACGTGAGTTTTTGAAGGTACTTGTGCATGTAACTGTGCGACCTTTAGTCTACACCTAATTAATCTATTGATTTTGTGTTTGTTTGTTTGTTTGTTTCTCTGCACCTGAACTTCCACCCTTTTTGTAACTTGAGGCTTAATTCCCATCTCCGACAGTGGGTAAAAATAAAACATAAACTAGTGTTTATTTTATTTTTTTTACATTAACCTCTTAGCCCTATTTTATACTTCACTGAGCAACATTGCTGTGTAAAAATGGTGAAATAACTGATCTGCATCTATGTGGATCTGCATCTCATACACTGATGTGGTCAGCTGACCAATTGGGCGGGGTATTCAAGCTCACCTAGACTGCATGCATTCTTCCTAAGTTCCTGCCTTCCTTCTGCATATGGTTCCTGGTTGTTGTTATGTGATGTTTGCTCCCACTGCCACCCCACAGCCCCACGGTGGGCTCTGCTATTTCTCTTCCCCATGGGGGGGTTGTTATTGTATATCTATCTCCCTGCTCTTAATGTTTAATGATGGTGTTTAATGGGGACGATCAGGGAGGAAATGTAGCAGAGCCCCGAACGCCAAGATAAAATATTCTATTCACACTTATGTATCTCATTCTATAATAAATATTGGTTAAATCTAGGCAAGCGGGTACCGAACCGAACATACATTGGTTACCGGGTGCCCATTACAATAATTCAATTTCGGTTCTAACTATCGGTTCCTAGGCTACAGACGTGCGCAGTCACGCACTAATTATTTATTTATTATTTAACAGCTAAATCCAGTGAAACACTGTTGTAAGGAGTAGAGTAGCTCTCTCTCTCTTACTCTCTACAGCATTGACAGGGGACGTGGGGGGGGGGCATCGTTTGCGCTTCAGCCAGTCAATCAGTGAGACAATAACGCGCAGCTGATCAGAGTGGCTCTAGTCTGACTGCACTCCCAGTTGGAAAAGGAAATAATTACTTCTTCCCTAGTTAAATCTATTCGTGAGTTACCTGGCTCATGGTGTTTATAATATTATCATCACTGCAAGCATTGGGCGTGGTAATACCAGTGTCCAATCGCATGGATTTTGTACTCCTCCTCCCTCCAGTAATCTCCTGTCAGCCTCTGTGGAGGACGCTATACTGACTGCTGAAATCCCACCGTTGTTGCAGTGTGTGTTTCATGTCTTCTGTCAACCTCTTTGTTCCCCTCATTTGCCCTGCCTGTCAGTACATCTTTCTGACTCCGAGCCAGTTTAATCCTATCTCTCTTTTCGGTCCATCCTCCTCACAGTTCCACTCAGATAAATCATTCCACCACTTTGTTAACTTATCCTTCTCTCTCTCTCTGTGTGTCCTCCAGATCCCTCAGATCAGCTATGCCTCCACGGCCCCCGAGTTGAGCGACAACACGCGCTACGACTTCTTCTCGCGCGTCGTCCCTCCGGACTCGTACCAGGCCCAGGCCATGATGGACATCGTCACGGCCATGGGCTGGAACTACGTGTCCACGCTGGCGTCGGAGGGCAACTATGGCGAGAGCGGCGTGGAGGCCTTCGTCCAGATCTCCAGAGCCGGTAAGGAGGAGTGCATCTCAAGTTGTTTTGCCGCTTCCTGGATCTGTCGTTTCATATTAAAACGGCCGCCAGTGTTGTGAATGTATAGCCGACCCTCCATTTGGTCCATCTCCCTGAGTGGTATTACACACACACAGAGAATATATACAGTACTGGACACATGATGTGACTGGAAGATTAGAGACTTGGTGAAGAACGGAATGAGTGAGGAACATGCAAACCAGGGCCTAAGCCATACTGTATAGCCAGGAGCTAGGTCAGGAGCTTAACACCTGTTTCCTTACATGAGGCAGCTTGATTTGGCCTTCTGTATAAAATACACACCCTAGGCATAACGCTCATAGGTCACATGATGTACAAGTACCATACATGACATGTGTGTGTGTGGGTGTGTGTGTGTGTGTGTGTGTCCATCTGGAAATACATATTTTCAATAATGCCATACACACTGCATATTGTGTGTGTATATGAAGCCTATTTGTCATGAGAATCAGCACTAACTGTGATGTGGCGTGAGGTTTGTGCGCGTGCACTCGCATTCCCGTGCAGGTGTAGTGCACTGTGTGCGTATCTGCCTGCCTGTCTGCATGACGGCATTGCATGACAGCAGTCATTCTGTTCTCCGTGGCGGTAGAACACGAAAAGAGGAGACAATTGTGCATACATATGGAAAGATGGGGGGGGGGAAGAAAGAGCTCTAAGATGGTCACCACACACAGAGAGAGAGAGAGAGAGAGTTATGTAACACAAACCATATTATGCATTCATTATTTCACAGATGCTATTGGACAGAGAGGGGGGGGGTTGTACAGAATAATGATCTGAGTACTACTAGAAACACACACACACACACACCACACACACACACACACACACACACACACACACACACACACACACACACACACACACACACAGCCTGTTCTCCCCAGGGACTTGATAGGTGATTCGTGATTACATTGGGATTGCATTGTAATGATCGCAGCTTACAAGAATCTTCACATACTGATACTAAACATCCATATTAATTGGTCCTAAATCACGTACTTGTGATTCCAGACATACGTACTTTGTGTGTGTGTGTGTGTGTGTGTGTGTGTGTGTGTGTGTGTGTGTGTGTGTGTGTCAACTTTCTGTATACACAGTGTCATGTTTCATGTAATTAACCCTGATCGTCGGAGGTTAATGAAAAAAATAAAACACAAAGGCCTGTTTGGAAGAGATGTATAATTCAGAGGCAACACGGGTCCATTTAATGATGGAATATAATGTAACATGGCAGAGTCATTCCCTGTATATCATGGGCCCTCTACTTTCTATACATGCGTGTGTGTGTGTGTGCGTGCGTGTGTCTTTTTACCACAGCACACACACTTGTTTGAGACAGACATTATGGAGCGAGTGAATTGGAGTACGGTATTTAAATGTTTTGTACAATATAAGTTTTAAGTTCTATGGAAATGGTAAATTCGCCTTGATGTCCGCCTGTTACTGTCCAGCTTAAGGCCCGTCTGTCTTTTGAACACTGTGAAAACGGCCATCAGTTGGCGCTCGGTGCCTGTGTGTGGACCATTGGTTGGCGCTCGGTGCCTGGGTGTGGACCATTGGTTGGCGCTCGGTGCCTGTGTGTGGACCATTGGTTGGCGCTCGGTGCCTGTGTGTGGACCATTGGTTGGCGCTCGGTGCCTGGGTGTGGACCATCAGTTGGCGCTCGGTGCCTGTGTGTGGACCATCAGTTGGCGCTCGGTGCCTGGGTGTGGACCATTGGTTGGCGCTCGGTGCCTGTGTGTGGACCATTGGTTGGCGCTCGGTGCCTGGGTGTGGACCATTGGTTGGCGCTCGGTGCCTGTGTGTGGACCATTGGTTGGCGCTCGGTGCCTGGGTGTGGACCATTGGTTGGCGCTCGGTGCCTGTGTGTGGACCATTGGTTGGCGCTCGGTGCCTCGGCGCTCGGTGCCTGCTCTACCTCCTGAGCCACAGCCGCCCATAATATGGGCAGCTGTGGCTTGTGTGTGTCACACTTCTTGCTATCTAAATCCATCTGAATTCAACACAACACCCAAATTCAACATGGTAGATGACCTTGCCGAGAGACATTGAGGTTCCAAAAAATAATTAAGGATCTGGTCCAGATTGATATCTATATAATATAACATTGCACCCCCTGCCAATTTGCTGTGCTTGTAGGCACCAACATTTGTAATTGTTTTAGGCTCAGATACGTCCGATAAACTATTTCAGTTATTCCTATTAACCAGTAAGACGTCTGGGGGGCGATAAGCCCTAAAGGTGCACGCATCCGCCTCGTTGACGGCAGACTGCTGGGCGAGCGCTGGCACTTTGGCATGGGGGGTCGGATCAACATAGAATGAATTATGTACTGGCCATATAAGGAGCATGTCTGGAGTGTACAGGGTTTGATGAGGTCAAATCAACACTGTGGAATGTACTGGAATTGTACTTTCATTACATTCACAAATATAATATATATATATGAATGTGTGCACTAGTTCATGAATGAGTTTGCTTTCAGTAGTGTACAGTTGTACACGACCCGATATCGTTTCCAGCTGGCATGCATCGTCTTTAAACTTCATACCTTTATCTATATTCAGTATGTAAATGTGTAACTTATGATTCATACTGTAACAACATCTTCATGTTTGTCTGAGTAGAACCTGCTTAACATTATCTGACACCAGTCTGTGATGTGACCGTACAGGATAGTAGAATCCTGTGTGTGTGTGTGTTGTGGAGTCTGTCAGGTCTCACCTCAGGGGGAGGGGCGAGTTACCATGACAACCAGGCACGCCCATGGCCGGGTCATAGACTCAGTGTATTATCCCAGAGCAATTCTAAATCAGCTGCGCCTCATTCCGGCCGCCGCCCTGGTTAGCAATTAAGGACAGCCGCAGCCTGTCAGCCGCGCCCTTTATAAACAGCCTGCGCACCTAGCAGTATCAGATCCCTGCTACACACAGACGCTCGCGCAGCATATGCCGTCCACTCGGCGTTGGATGGCTTGTAGGAGTGGGGCTGGAAGCACACGCAGGAGCGTGTGCCCCCCATAGACAAGTATACACGGAGAGCCGCATGCATACTGGAGACCCACCTGGCTCGTATCGGGGACGAGTGCGGAAGACGGGACCCCCGTATGGAAACGGCAGCCCCACAGCTCCATAAGGTCGCAGTAAGACAAACCGTTCACTATCTATCACCCGTGTTATTAAGAAGAGGCACTCATAGTGGCAAATGAGCAGCTAAGGATAATAACGAAGATTGTGAATGAAGGAAGTCACCCTGTCGATGCTAAATGAAGACTGTGAATGAAGAGTGTCACCGTGGTGTTGTACACTGAAGATTGTTGAATGAAGATAACCCCGTAGAGACTAATGGAAGCTAGCAGGCTCTAGATAAAGTGTCACGTACACCCTGTGAAAGAAGACAGGCCCGTGTTATGTTTATTTCACCCTTGAAGAGACTTTAAGTTGGCTTGCGCCGCCAGGCCCGGTGAAAGAAGACCGTTAGAAACTAGAGCGCTTACTTTGTGTTAACCCCCTGACTGCCGTTGTCGTACCGACACGGCCACCCAGTAGATAGAGAGAAATAAGAATATAAATGCTTGTGTATCTTCCTGTTGGCCGAGCCTAAGGGGCCCTCCGTACCATCCCCGCCCGGTACCATACCAAGTACTTTTACTCTAATTACTCACCACCCCGTATCCGAGTACTTCTACTCTAAAGTACTCTTCTGTGCCTTGTGGATAGAGAAAGATACGCACCCCCTTACCTACCTCCGGGGGAGCCTCCTGGCCTCCTCTGGAACCTGGAAAAGAAGAAGAGAAAGAGTTATACAAAGGTCCAGTTGGTAGACTGCCTAGACCGGGTGTCTCAGGCCCCAACTTTGTACTTACCTTGTGCTCTGACCGTATGCTAACATCCCCTCTCATCCTCTGCAGTGACGACTCCCGCCTCGGAGCCGGGACCTCATGCAAAGAATATTACTGTCTGAGTTCTGTTTGTGAAAACTGACTTTGTTTGAACCTGTTGGAGAAATAAAGCAAGGGGCGCCATCGTGTGTCTAACCCCTGAAACTGCACTCTGAGTTGTATTTCCCACCCGACCTCCCACAGTGTGTGTGTGTGTGTGTGTGTGTGTGTGTGTGTGTGTGTGTGTGTGTGTGTGTGTGTGTGTGTGTGTGTGTGTGTGTGTGTGTGTGTGTGTGTGTGTGTGTGTGTGTGTGTGTGTGTGTGCGCGTGCGTATGCACGTCCATCAGAGACTGTCTCTCCTCTCCACTGCAAGACGCTAATGATGAGCTGAGGGGAAAGCAGAGAGAGGAGGGGCGAGGGAGAAATAATTAAACTGTTATCTCCAGATGCATTTAATTAGTTCCCTATAGCTCTGGCTAATCTTCAGACCTTGTTCTCACTCAAGTTGCCGTCTTTTAATTGGAGCCAATCCTCTCCCTCCACTACTATCCATCTACTGATCCATCGTATTATCCCGGTTACGCAACATGTCTTATAACATGATATGGTCTGATTATATATCATGTCAGGGTCTTATATATATACTCGATAGGGTCTTATGTCCTTATCGTGTTAAGGACTTATATACTTTAACTTCAACTTTAAAGTATTATGGAGTTGAGTTTTGTGCAAGCTTCTTACACGAAGCTGTCAGGAAGAGTGACAAATATGACAATTGCAAAATGCTCATGCACTATGCATGCCTGTCGTGCATGTTCATGCCTGTTCTGCATCTGTTTTTGATTGAAATATGTATTAACAGTTGTCAGAATTACAGTACATTTCGAGCACAAACTCAATTTAGCTAAATATAAAACAACAAAAACAATTATACTGTATAGTTTATGTATATGTCAAATAACAAAGTCAAAGGCATGGGCATGGCACGCCCATTCCTTCAAGACACGAACCAACTCTTCCTACTCACTTAGGTGGTCTTCACACGAGAATGGTGTTCATAGAAAACGGCAAAATAAAGTATCCTTTGCTGGTGTCCCTTTAGACGAGAACGGTGTCTAAACAAAGTGAAAACACCTTCCAGAGTGGAAATCTTTAAGAACGCCATTTTATCCCTTCTCTGTGTTTATTACATTGATGAAGAGCCATATACTGTATGATATAATGGAGTTCCTGAACAAGCCTCCCTCCTCGCCTACAAAGCGCTGCTCATCAACGATGGTGAATGCAAAACCATGATGTAAATAAAATGCCTTGCAGGCGGCAGCCGCGGCAGCAGCATTTATGTAGCATATGTGCATTGCTGCTTAAAATGCGATATTTTGGGCTTGATTAGAGCTTAATTTGACTTAGTAATTAAAATAAACAATGATCGCTTAGCATCCCGGACTGTGTGCTGCACAGTCCAAAGCTAGTACCGGATGTTATTGTTCCTTAAACCGGAAGTGCCATCGCCAGATTCGCTCTATTTGGTAAAAATCGGCATAATGGTGACGTTACCGCCACCATCAGGACTGGGTGTAATACTACAGGATTGCCGTGTGAGAATGAGATGTAGTGTGTATATCACAGATTTTTCTATTGGCATTAAAATGACGAATTAAACATATGAATAGTGCAGGCAGAAGGCACAATCCACTGTTAATTAGGCTGGCCATAAGCCAGTTAATAGTGTCGACTGCTCCTAATAGTAATAAGATGACTTGCAGAGGGAAAAGATCATATTATGTGCAAATGTACTGTGACAAAAATAACCCGAAAGAGTGAGGACTGAATGATTATTATTTTGATCATGAGTCCTGAAAATGCTTGATAAGTCATGTCAACATATCCGTATATAGCCTGTAGAGACCCCTCTTAAATAGGTTTGGATGTTTACAGTAAATGAGTGTTATGGTCCGACTCGCTAAGCAGGGCTTTATGCACAGCGTGCACTTGTGCCTCCAGGGCAGAAGAGAAGCATTGGTCCAAACTTGTATCCCGCCCTGGAGTCATTGTGGATCTTATAGACTTGTATCTAGTTATAGAGTCATTCTTTAGGGAGACATGGATGAGATCCCCCGGCACGATCACAGCTGCATCTGGGGTTGAAATTCTCCACAGCAATGACGTGATCGATCTATTGCAGCGTAGCTGACAGAGCCACGTTGATACATAGGCTGCACACAGGCTGAGAGGACAATAAAGAGCACGTAACTGTGCGAGTATAGCCAATATTTTTTTTACCCATTTCTCTTCTCTGAATTGAGTCGTTTAATTCCTCCTTTGCTACTGTGTTGCTACTGCTATTGTTACCTACTGGCTCACCTGCCAGTGAGGAGCCCCCCCACCGGGAGCATGTAGCGCTTACTGTACTACTCTTCTCCATCGACATTCCCCTCTCACAGGCACACTTGGTTGTGAAAACCAACCAAACGCTATTTCGTGCTCAGACAGACAGAAAGACCCTGGTTGTAAACACTTTCGCCCCCTTTATATTACAATAATGTTAAAAATATTCAGTGTTCAGTGTTGTCTGGAATGTGAAATGTCTCACACTATTAAATCAAACCGATGCTGGGTTAAAAAGAAATGCATACAGAACACAATAAACAAACAATAGTTGGCACCATATTGGATTATTGGTATCTTGATTAGTGGCACACATGCACGCTTGTGCACACACACAGGGAGTAAAGACGTCACAGTTAATTTGTCTGTAATGAGATAATCTAATATTGTGCGCGTGTGTGTGTGTGTGTGTGTGTGTGTGTGTGTGTGTGTGTGTGTGTGTGTGTGTGTGTGTGTGTGTGTGTGCGTGCGCACGTGTGTGCGCAACTGCGCACGTGCTGGTAATTGGTTTGTGTAGTGGTTTGTGTGTCATTTGTCCCAAGGGTTGTCGGTAGGCCTGACACTAGTCTGGACTGCTCTATGTGTTAGTGTGTGTCTGGGTGCGTGCATGTGTGTGCAAGTGTGTGCATGTGTGCATGCATTTTGACTGCCTAATCAGCCAGAAGAAGGTAATTATCACCTGAGTTCCTGTGTGAGTTTTCAACCCATCTGGAATGAGCATATTATTAGCACTTTCCTCTGACATCCCCCAAATGATAGCATTTGTGAGAAAACATGCGATTGTATCATGAATGTATCGTACTCAATAAGTACAGTACAGCACCACTCAGTTCAGACGGGTCTGATTTTTTTCTTTTTATATCCCACAATTTTGTAACCCATTTTTTTGCTGTAATCCAGGGCGCTTTTTCTCCCTCTCTCTCTCTGGGGAGAGCCCCGAACTGAGCTCATGTTTCCTTCAATGCATAAGGAGTGAGCAGGCCGCTTCTCATCGCCTGACAGTGGGGAGTTTCCCTGCTAGGATGTAGCGTGTGGAAGGAACACGGTTCCTTTCCCCTCCATGAGGCGCCCAGGCTGGCCAGGGGGAGGCAGTATAGAGTCCAGGATTACTGCATGTTCTAGGGGACCCGGGGGAGAACATATAGAAACACCACACAGAAAGGCCCTTTCCACAACCCAACCTTGGGTATGGGCTCTGGCACAGCATTCCTTCTATCTGTGCACTATTACTGACTGCGCCACGGTGCCTCCATCTTTCTTAACAGTGTTGCAAAGTGTACAAGAAATTTGAGTAGGATTTCAAACAGTAGTACTCCCAGACTTCTTGGCACCGGTTTTAGCCTATTGAGCTGAGTGGGCCAAACAGGAGAATCTCTGATTTATCAGTGTTAAATTGAAGGAAAGTTGGGGACATCCAACTTTGCAGGTTAGCTAAAGTAGGCCTTAGGGAAGATAGGCAGTTAAGAGTTGGAGTTATGGATAGTGTCCCTATTCTGAGCATGTGATAGACATTCAGCAAAGATTGGCGAATATTCAACAAAAATGGCCAATCTAGCAGGAAAATACAAGAGGGAATAAAGGAGGGGATCAAGTATAGACCACTGCGGGACCCCAGACCATGAAGTAGGGTCCAGTTAAAATCACAGTTTCTAGACCGCTAGAAGGTCTTAGGTTTGATTCCCAATGGGGCGCTGGGGGCGTGCTCTCTATACTCATCAGTGCACGTACAGGGTATAGGGTTGGCTAAAGGGCCTTTCTGTGTGGAGTTTGCGTGTTCTCCCCGTGTCCCCTAGGGTAGATAGTACTGTAGGTAGGTACCCTCACAAAAAACATGCAGTAATCCTGGTCTCTAAACTGCCTCCCCCTGGCCAGCCGGGGCGCCTGATGGAGGGGAAAGGAACTGGTTGGAATAACGTGTTCCTTCAACATGCTACGTCCAGCCGGGTAAACTCCCCCCCCCCCCTGTCATTGTTGGGGGGGGGGGGGAAAGCGGCTTGGACGCTCATGCATTGAAGGAAGCATGAGGTCAGTCCGTTGCTCTCCCCAGGTCGGAGGAGGGAGTGTAGAGCCCAGCAGGATTACATAGACAATTGACACTGGGTGAAAGAAATGGGTTACAAAACAGTGGGACAACAATTATAAAGTAAAATAAATAAATCACATTTTGCTGACGTGGCATTGGTGTTTCAGACCACGCGTATGTGTATATGTAGGAAGAATGCTTCAAGGCACAGGTATGAATGTTAAACAGACCTAAACAGACCAAAACCTTGATCTGAAAATGGATCAATAATCCACGCCGTTAAATATGAAATATTGAAATATGATCATATCGGAGTAGAATGCATTATGGTCACGGTCGGGTCGCAGCAGTCTGTCTCTCCTGAGCTTGGAGGGCGCAGCCTCATTTACACTTCGTCACACGCAACACAGTATGAATTAAGCATAAGAGTCTTATCTATTTAGTGGGTTTTTCAGTCCTCGAGGACATATATGCCCAATTATCCACTAGTGATGCCTCCCAGACCGTGAAGAATCTCTATTCCCTTCAGGTCCATCTACAAAGGGATTGTAACAAGTGTACCATAAGTGGGGCTTCCATTATGGGCCATATACTCCGAGTCCTGTCACACTCCTATTCATTAGGTACACACAATATGCATAACTATCCAAGCATGACTCTATGACAATAGACATCATAAAATATAATGGTCTTAGCTCTTAGGTTGTCTTAGCATGTCACAAGTATACTGCATCAACATCAACGTGCGGTTTGAGACGCGCTGAGTGACCAAAAGTCAGTGGACAGTGGACACCCTTTCTAATTAGTGTTTTTAATTGGTGCCCATTGTTCCTGTGAATGGAAATCCTACAGCTATATTGACATTCTGCACCAGGGATTCCCAAACTCTTTCATGTCAAGGACCCCCCAAAATGATACTCATTAGCTTGTGGACCCCCCATTTGAAAATATATGCCAAGGAGCCCCATAAGAAAAGGTTTTTACGAAGGATTTTGAACCATTTTCATTTCAAGGGCCCCCAGTTTGACCAGAATTAGGCTATACGGTCACTCATTTAATGACATTTCTATCTCTGGGACCCCAATGTATATTGTAAAATCAAAGTTAATTTAACTCTCTGAGTTGCAGAACCATAAGGGTCCATTTGGCTCCTAATTATCATTTAGCCCAAATGTCATCATCATCATAACATATTATCCCATTGCTGAAAATAGCAGCACTGGCCTTACATACTATAAGACAAACACATATATAAGGGAAACGGAGAGAGGAAAATGGAATGTGTATAGTTATTTTAAATGTAGTAGTAGTACATTTTAGCCCAACCCCCTGGAACTCTCCCAAGGACCCCTAGGGATCCCCGGACCCCACTTTGGGAACCCCTGTTCCAATCCTCTTCCAATTTAGCGAAAGGCCATTTCCAATCCCCCTGTGTCCCCCATACGGAAAAGGTTTGTTGAGGTGAGCTTGTCCTGACTGGCCTTCCCCTGACGTTATAACCCTGTCAAACACCTTTTGGAATGAACTGAACAAATCCAGGCCTGATCAGCCAACGTCAGTGTCTGACCTCGCGAACCTCTTCCTCTCTGGATCCATCTCAGTTGCACCTGCTCAGCATTTTCATTTTTAGAAGCCACAGAGCATGATCAGATGTTAATTTGCGTAACAGTATAATATAAGTTTCTATAAGACTTAATGAGTTACAAAAGGATGTAAGTTTTCCCTTCATTGTCAATTCCGTTTATTAAACAAACATTGAACTAAAGACAAACATTAAACCTGTATAATAGGAGGTGCTAGCGGCCCTCAAAAGTATACGCCATGTCAGTCTCAAGACGTACAGTACAGTATGTGCAGGTGTGCTGTATAAACTCTGACTGACACAGGCTAAACGGCAGGCCAAACGGTCCTGGTGGGGTGAAATAAGGACCCGAATATGGGTGTGCGCGTGAGCCATGCGCGTGTGTGCATTATTCTGACCCCATTTTCTTTCAGACAGCTTCTTCTACCCAGACCCCAAAAGTAATTTCAGCAATGTGTGTGCGAGTGTGTGTGCGAGTGTGTGTGTGTGTGTGCGTGTGTGTGTGTGTGTGTGTGTGTGTGTGTGTGTGTGTGTGTGTGTGTGTGTGTGTGTGTGTGTGTGTGTGTGTGTGTGTGTGTGTGTGTGTGTGTGTGTGTGTGTGTGTGTGTGTGTGTGTGTGTGTGTGTGTGTGTGTGTGTGTGTGTGTGTGTGTGTGTGTGTGTGTGTGTGTGTGTGCGCGTGTGCGCGTGTGCGTGTCTGTTTCCAGGGAGTTGGTCCTTGCCTGTTGAACTTAAAAGCTCTCTCTAGCCTCCACTTCTGTTCTGCTTCAGTAAGTTGAGCTTTTCTCTGCTCCTGTTTTTTTTCCTGCACCGTCCCTCCCTTTTTTTCCCGTTTTTTTATATGTCTGAGTGCAAAACCTCCTCTGAGAGCAACCTCTGAAGGTAACCGCAAAGCAAACTAACACACGCACGCACACACACACACACGCACGCACGCACGCACGCACGCACACACGCACACACGCGCGCGCACACCATCTCATCTGGTGGCCGCATTATTTCTTCATTTCATTTCAATATAAACCCGTTTCACTATAATTCTGTTTTCAAATGAGAGAAAAAGAATGGAAGTTTAAAAGGCAGATATTCATGTATTCAGTATTGTGATGGAGGTAATTTAGGAAACGGTAGTAGTAGTAGCAGCAGTAGTCATTGGCACAGTCATTTAATTTAATCCCAGAGTAATTTATCAAAGGAAAGAAAATGTAACTTTGATCTCAGAACTTGCTGATAATCATACCAAATCAGTACGGTGCCAAATATACTGTATAGTCACATATCCTCTCTCTCTCTCTCTCTCTCTCTCTAGTATAGTTTGTGATTGCGTGTGGTGTCTTATTTACCCAGCAGAGACTGAGGTAGCAGAAGGCATGTAATCACAGATTGTAATTTAAATTCTGTTGCTCACAAACGCCAACATGTCACATGCAGACACTTTGTTTATTAGTATCACTTATTTAATTTTATGGATTTAAACTATTTGCTTTTTTTTTACCCCCTTTTTCACCCAAATAATATAATGCTTTAAAAAACATTTAAAAGAAGGCTGATATACCGTGCACAAAAGGACATCGTCCATCCTGAAGTTCAAGTTGAAGTTGATTCTTGGCTTCAGCATTGGACGCAGAAGGTGACAAGTTGGGAGTGAAAATGCATTGTTGGAATGAGGAGCCAGGCATTTTAAGGAGAGGTGCACACCACGGCATATTGTACGGCGTACATAGGCTTTAGCTTAGACATACTATTGCATACTATTGCATCACGGAGCAGCGCATGTGTTGCATCCCATTGTATACGTTCATTTTAACGGTGTTCTTGGTTGTTGTGTCGTCGCGGTTGATTTGACTGTCGTGTTCTTGGCATTATTTTCTTTATACGTCAATCAATATAGAAGCTTTAGTTTACAAAGTTTACACGCGGGAATAAGGGCTCTGTAAAGTGCAGTGTCATAACATGATAGGATTTGGAGGGAAGTCGCAGAGAACGGTGCTTTGCAGGAGCATAGAAACCAGGTGATTATCCAGTGTAGCCACCTTGAAACGGGGACGTGATGAATCAAGTGGGTGATCTGCTTAACCCATTCTGACCGGGAACCCGTTTTGGTGTTAGCATCATGTTATGCTTTAGCTATTTAAAAACAGCAGATCTACAAGCTCATAGCGCGCCACCGAGTGGCGCGCTACGAGCTTGTAGGTCTGCTAT